>NW_016972338.1:0-476 GCF_001483705.2 Eufriesea mexicana
GCTATAGCACTCAAAAAGCATTTTTCCTCCTTACTTATGCAAGGACGCTAGCTCACCACGATACTAGTGGATAATGTCAATAAAATTGCATTTCCCTTCCAGATTCTATATCATTGCAATGACTAGAGCACGCCATAAGAATGCTTCCGCCTTATTTATGCAAGAAAGTTATCTCACCACGATATTAGTCGTAAATGTCAATAAAATTGAATTTTCCAGCCAGATTCTACTGAATTGCAATGGCTATAGCACGCCAAAGGGATCTTTCCTCCTTACCTATGCAATTACCTATGCAAGGAAGTAAGCTCACCACGATATCAGCAGAAAATGTCAGTAAAATTGAATTTTCCAGCAAGATTCGGTAACATTGCAATGCCTATAGCACGCCAACCGAATCTTTTCTCCATATTTATGCAAGAAAGATAGCTTACCGCGATATTAGTCGTAAATTTCAATAAAATTGAATTTTCCAGCCA
>NW_016972339.1:0-627 GCF_001483705.2 Eufriesea mexicana
GTTATAGCTTGGTGAATAGATCGCCTAACGCCTTCAATCCAATGGCAAGTACAGCCATCTACTTTCCTGAGAATACGTCCATTCAAAATACATATTCTGCTATATCTTGGTGAATAGATCGCCTAACGCCTTCAATCCTATGGCAAGTGCAGCCATCTACTTGCCAGAGAATAGGTCTATTCAAAATCTATAATCTGTCATAGCTTGGAGAATAGGTCGCCTAACGTCTTCAACCAATGGCAACTACAGCCATCTACTTGCCAGAGAATTGGTCTATTCAAAATCTGTAACCTGCTACCGCTTGGTGAATATATCGCCTAACGCCTTCAATCCAATGGCATGCACAGTGCTCTACTTGCCAGAGAATAGGTCTATTCAAAATCTATAAGCTGTCACAGCTTGGCGATTAGGTCGCCTAACGTCCTCAATCTAATGGCAAGTACAGCCATCTATTTGCCGGAGAATAGGTCTATTCGAAACCTATAATCTGTTATATCATGGTGAATAGATGGCTTAACGACTTCAATCCAATGGCAAGTACATCCATCTCCTTGCCAGAGATTTGGTCTTATCAAAATCTATTATCTGTTATAGCTTGGCGAGTAGGGCGCCTAACGCCTTCAATCC
>NW_016972340.1:0-568 GCF_001483705.2 Eufriesea mexicana
ACATAGAATACCCAAACGTAGCCTAATTCAACCTAATGTGCCGGAACCACTATTACTGGCCTCTCCACAGTGGAGCAGGGTATAGCAGGGCAATGTAGAACGTATAAATTCTTCGAATATCAGTCTATAGCACAAGAGTCAAAGTTATCCCGGGCTAACCTGTACAAACATATCGTAACCAAACGTAACCGAATTGAAGCTAACGTGCCGAGACCACAATTGCTGGCTTCCCTAGAGACAAGCAGAGTATGATAGAGAACAGTAGAGCACAGAAGTCCACAGTATATCAGTGTTGAACACATATGTCGAAGCGATCCTATCATAACCCAACCAACTCTAACATAACCTAACGCAAAGAATCACAAGCAAACCTACCGCGACCAGTACTGATGGCCTCAACAGAGCCAAGCAGAGGATAATAGAGGAGAGTAGGGCGCAGAAATGTATAGTAACAAAGTGTATAACAGAAAAGTCGAAGCTATACAATCCTGAGCAGAGCAATACCTATATACCCAAAAGTATCCCATGCCTACCTGTCGTGCCGAGACCACAATTACTGGCTTATCCA
>NW_016972341.1:0-545 GCF_001483705.2 Eufriesea mexicana
CCATTGGATTGAAAGCGTTAGGCGATCTATTCACCAAGAAATAACAGGTTATAAATGTTGAATCGCCCTATTTTCTGGCAAGTAGATGTCTGTACTTGCCATTGGATTGAAGGCGTTAGGCGGCGTATTCACCAAGCTATAACAGATTTTAGATCTTGAATAGGCCTATTCTCTGGCAAGTAGATGGCTGTACTTGCCATTCGATTGAAGGCGTTAGAGGCGATGTATTCACCAAGCTATAACATGTTATAGATTTTGAATAAACATATTTTCTGGCAAGTAGATGGCTTTCCTTGCCATTGGTTGCAGACGTCAGGCGACCTACCAACCAAGCTATAACATATTATAGACTTTGAATAGACCTATTCACTGTCAAGTAGATGGATGTACTTGCCATTGGATTGAAGCCGTTATGCGATCTATTCACCAAGCTACAACAGGGTATAGATTTTGAATAGACCAACATTCTGGCAAGAAGATGACTGTACTTGCCATTGGATTGTAGGCGTTATGCCATCTGTTCACCATGCTACAACAGGTTATAG
>NW_016972342.1:0-1492 GCF_001483705.2 Eufriesea mexicana
TGCGGAGGTGATCGGTAGTTGTCGTGGCACGTCAGGTTGACTTACGCTACGTTTAGTTAGGTTTGGTTAGGTTAAGTATGGTTAGGGTAGCATTCACCGTCGTACTATGCACTGCTGTTCGGTGGATTTATGGTCTACTGTGCGTTGTTACACTCTGCTTGTCTCAGTGTATGCCAGGAGCAGTGGACGCGGTACGTTATATTGAGCTACGCTGCGTTCGTTTAGGTTAGGTTAGGTCAAGTTAGGTTAGGATAACGTCGACTCTTGTGCTGCACACTGTTATTCCGTGGATTCTTGCGGATTGCATTGCTATACTATGCTCTGCTCGACACTCTGGAGGCGAGCAATAGTGCCCGTGGCACAATAGGTTTAGTTACGTTACGTATCGTTAGTGTATGTTAGGACGGTTTGGGTAGGGTTTCCTTGAGTTTTGTGCTTTTCACTGCTACCCGGAGGATTTCTGCGCTCTGCAGCGTTCTGCTATATACTGCTCGACTCTGAAGGGGAGAGCAATAGTGGTCGGGGATCGTTACATTGAGTTAGGCTATGTTCGGCTAGGTTAGGTTGGAATATGCTTGGTTAGGATAGCTTCGGCTGCCGTGCTATACACTGTTTTTCGCTGGATTCCTGTGAACTACCGTGTTCTACTTATTCTGCTTGGCTCTGGGGATGCCTGCAGCGGTAGCCGTGGCGCGGTAGGTTTAGTTATGTCACGTTTAATTAGGTTAGGTTAGGCTATGCTAGGTTAGGTCAGGTTAGGTAGGGATACCTTTGGCTTTTGTACTCTACACTCGTATTCGGTGTATCTCTGCGCTTCAGTGGGCTATAATATGCTCTGATTGTCTCTACGAATTCCATGCATTGCGAGCGCCGCACGTTGTGTTGAGCTATGCTACGTTTGGTTTGGTTAGGTTATGCCAGGTTAGGTTAGGTCATCCTCGACTTTTGTGCTGTAAACTGTAATTCGATGGATTTCTGCGCTCTGCGTTGCTCTACTATACTCGGGGCGACTCTGGGAGGTTGGGGACTAGCAATAGCGTCCTGGGCACGTTAAGTTGTGTCAGGTTACGTTTAGACGTGTTAGGTTTGGCTATGTTTGCTTAGGACAGCTTTGTCTTTCGTGCTACACACTAACATCAGGTCGAATTCTGTATGCGACTCTGGGAGGTGGGGGCTAGCAGTAGCGTCCTGGGCACGTTAAGTTGTGTTAGGTTACGTTTAGACGTGTTAGGTTTGGCTATGTTTGCTTAGGACAGCTTTGTCTTTCGTGCTACATACTAATATCAGGTCGAATTCTGTGGTCTACTGTGCTCTACTGCATTATGCTTGGCTCCGTGGAGGTCAGGAGCCGTGGTCGCAGCACGGAACGATGAGTTATGCTTCGTCTCTTCAGGTTAGGTTAGATCAGGTTAGGTAAGGGTATCTTCGGCTTCTGTTCTGAACACTGCTATTCGGTAGGTCCCTGCGCTCCACATTTCTGTGCTATACTCTG
>NW_016972343.1:0-285 GCF_001483705.2 Eufriesea mexicana
ACGTCAGGCGACCTATCAACCAAGCTATAACATATTATAGACTTTGGATAGACCTATTCTCTGACAAGTAGATGGCTGTACTTGCCATTGTTTTGAAGGCGTTATGCGATCTATTCACCAAGAAATAACAGGTTATAAATGTTGAATAGCCCTATTTTCTGGCAAGTAGAAGTCTGTACTTGATATTGGATTGAAGGTGTTGAGCGACCTATTCTCCAAGCCATAGCAGATTATAGATTTTGAATAGACCTATTCTCTGGCAAGCAGATGGCTGTACTTGCCATT
>NW_016972344.1:0-385 GCF_001483705.2 Eufriesea mexicana
TGGATTGATGGCGATTGGCGGCCTATTCACTAAGCTATAACAGATTATGGATTTTGAATAGGCTTATTCTCTGGCAAGTAGATGGCCGAACTTGCCATTGGATTGAAGGCGTTAAGCGATCTATTCACCAAGCTATAACAGGATATAGACTTTGAATACACCTATTATCTGGCAAGTAGATGGCCGAACTTGCCATTGGATTGAAGGCGTTAGGCGATCTATTCACCAAGCTATAACAGGATATAGACTTTGAATACACCTATTATCTGGCAAGTAGATGGCTTTATTTGCCAATGGTTGCAGACGTTGGGCGACCTATTAACCAAGCTATAACGGATTATATATTTTGAATAGACCAATTCTCTGGCAAGTAGAAGTCTGTACT
>NW_016972345.1:0-268 GCF_001483705.2 Eufriesea mexicana
TTCGTCTTTTGTGCTGTACACCGCTAGTCGGTGGACTTTTGCGCACTGATGTGCTCCGATATGCTCTGCTTGTCACTGGAAGGCCAGCCATATTAGTTTCGTCACGTTATATTTGGTTACACTACGTTTGGATACGTTAGGTTAGGCAATGTTATGTCTGGATATGTTCCACTTTCGAGCTGTACACTGCAATGCGGTGGATTTATGCGCTCTGCCGTGCTGTATTGTTTTCTGCTTGACTTGGGGCGGTCAGTGGTAGAGGTCTCGG
>NW_016972346.1:0-2023 GCF_001483705.2 Eufriesea mexicana
AACGCAGCATAACTGAACATAATGTGCGGCTGCCGCCATTGATGGCCTGCGTAGAAACAAGCGTAGCATATTATAACACATTAGATTGCAGAGATCCTCCGCCTTTCCGCGTAGAGCACAAAAGCCGAAGATATTCTAACCTAACCTGACCAAACCTAACTTTACAAAACGCAGCTTAACTCAAGGCAGCGTGCCGCGGTAGCTATTGATGGCCTTCGTATAGAGGACCAGAGCATATTAGAGGACATTAGGACGCAGAAATCCACCGAATAGCAGCGTATAGCACAAAAGCCGGAGCAGCCCATCCTAACCTAGCCAAACGTAACACATCCAAACGGAGCCTAACAAAAACTAACACGACGGGACCGCTGTTGCAGTCCACCCAAGAGCCAAGGAGGACATATTAGAGGGCAGTAGGGCGCAAAAATCCAAGCAATAGCATTGAATGGCACAAAAGTCTAAGCTATTCTATCCTAGTCTTTTCAAACTTTTCATATGCAAACGTAGCCTACGTAAACCTAACGCGCCGAGGCCACCATTTATGTTCTCCCCAGAGCCAAGCAGAATTTACCAGAGCACAGCAGAACACAGAAATGCGCCGAATAGCAGCGTATGGCACAAAAGACTAAGCTACTCTATCCTAAGATAACAAAGCGTAACATAAGCAAACGTACCTCAACCCAACCAGACGTACCGAGACCACTACTGCTGGTATACCCAGAGCCAAGCAGAATATGCTGGAGCACAGTAGAGTGCATAAATCCGCGGACAGCTATGTACAACATATAGGTCTGGACCAACCCATTCTATCCTCACTATACGTAAGACAGGGAAACGTAACCTAACTCAACCTAACGTGAGGAAACCGCTGTTGCTGGCCGTCCAAGATCCAAGCAGAATATTCTACAGCACAGTAGAGCGCCGAAATCCGCGGATAGCCGTGTACAGTATAAAAGTCTAGACTATCCTATCCTAACGTCACCACTCGCAGTACGACCAAACTTAGCATAACTCAACACAACTTGCCGAGGCCACTATTGCTGCCCCCCCCCCCGATCCGAGTAGAACAGACTAGAGCACAGCAGAGCGCAGAAATCCAGCGCATTGCGATGCATAGCACAAGGTTCAGACACACACTGACATAACCTGGCCTTACCTAACACACCCAAACGTAGTGTAACTAAGCATGTGGTGACGAGACCAATATTTCTGGCCTCCCCAGAGGCCAGCAGAGCATTTTAGTGCACATTAGAGCGCAGAAATGCACCGAATAGCACTGAAGAGCGCAAAAGCCAAAGTAACCTATCCTAACCCGGCCAAACGTAATACAGCCAAACGCAGCCTATCACAACCTAACATGACGAGACCACTATTGCTGGCCTCTACAGAGACAAGCTGAATGTGCTAGGGCACAGTAGAGCGCAGAAGTCCACTGCACTGCAGTGAATATCACAAAAGCCGTTGACATCCTAGCATAACCTGGCCTAATCAAACATGAACGAACGCAGCATAACACAGCATGACGTGCCACGGCCACTGCTCCTGACCTCCCCGAGGTAAAGAGGAGTGTAGTAGAGCACAGCATGTCGCAGATGACCACCGAAAGGCAGTCTAAGTCACAAAAGTCAATGCAGCGTATACTAACCCAGCCAAACGTAACATGCCAAAACGTAACATAACTCAATCTAACATAGCGAGACCACCATTCCTCGCCGCCGCAGAGACAAGAGGAATGTACCAGAGCACAGTATGGCGCAGAAGCCCACAGAATAACGGTGTATAGTGCAAAAGTTGTAGCTACCCTAGCCAAACATTACCTAACCTTACCTAACCAAACGTAGCGTGAAACAACCTGACGTGCCGCGAACACGACTGCTTCCATCCCTGGAGTCGAGCTGAGCATAGTAGAACAGTGAGTAACGTAGGAATCCACGAAATAGCAGTGTATAGCTCAAAACTCAAAGATATCCCAACCTAGCCGGACCTAACCTAACCTAACTGAACGCAGCTCAGCTCAACATAA
>NW_016972347.1:0-772 GCF_001483705.2 Eufriesea mexicana
TCACAGTACTGCAGTCGTTGGTATAATCTGTTCTCTGATGATATAAGTTCTGTTGCAGTTAAGGAATAGCAGTCGACAGGCCTATTATTTCCCGACTATTTAACAATTGGCGAAACTGTACTTAGTACAGACATCATTGCACTATCTTAGACGGTGGAACAATTTGTTCACTCACGGCGTAATTTCCAAAGCAAGTTTAGGATAATCAATGTATATTACGGTTATGGCAAGGGATATTTACTACTGACAGTACGGTACGCAGTATATCCATCAAAAGAGCACTGTAGCCGATGGATTATTCTGTTCCTCCATGACATAGATTTTATAGTAAGTCTGCAATGACTAATTAAATATCCGTTATATCTCCAGGCGACGGCAGTAGACATAGGTGGACTGAGTACAGCCATAATCATTGTAACGTAGGCGTTGGAATAATATGTTAATTGATATTCTAAATTCCACAGCCATTCTAGGGTAACCAATGTATGGTAGGGATATGTCTAATGGTACTTACAATTGAGCGGACGGTACCTATTACATACATCAATAGAGCACCGTAACCGTTGGATTAATCTGTTCACAATTCACACATGATTTACGCTCTATAGCAATTCTGGAATATTCAGCGGATAGGGCAAATGTCGGTAGTGATATTGCTAAATGACATTACGGTACTGATTGTAGCCGCATACACAACATTATAAACAGCGTATTAATCAGTACTCTGAACGTCACAGTTCTCCAGCAGTTGCAGAATGATCAATGGATAGGG
>NW_016972348.1:0-288 GCF_001483705.2 Eufriesea mexicana
CTATAGCCATTGCAGTGCTACAGAATCTGGCTGCTAAATTCAATTTTATTGACATTTTCGGCTAATATCGTAGTGAGATAACTTTCTTGTATAAATATGGAGGAAAGATACTATTGGCGTGCTGTAGCCATTGCAATGCGATAGAACCTGCCTCGAAAATTCTATTTTATTGACATTTTCGACTAATATCGTAGTGTTGTCACATTCGTGCATAGATATGGAGGCAAGATTCGATTGGCCAGCTATAGCCATTGCAATTCTATAGTATCTGGATGGAAAATTCAATTT
>NW_016972349.1:0-744 GCF_001483705.2 Eufriesea mexicana
CTGTACGCAGCAATGTGGCGGACTTCTGCAGTCTACTGTTCCCTGGTATGTTCTGCTTGTCTTCGCGGAGGCCAGAAATAGCGTTCTCTGCACGTTAGGTTGAGTTCGGTTGCGTTCGGTTGTGTTACGTTTCATTAGGTTACGATAGGGCAGCCTTGACTTTTGTAATATACTCTGCAATTCTATGGGTTGCTGAGAGCTCCTCCCCACTATTACATTCCGCTCGACTCTGGGGAACACAGCAATTGTGGTCGAGGCACGTTAGCTTGAGGTATGTTATGCTAGGGTACGGTAAGCATGGTTTGGTTAGGATAGTATAGCTTCGACTTTTGTGCTATACAACTTTATTCGGTGGATCTCTTCGCGCTACTGTCCTCTACTGATTTCTGCTTGACCCTGTGGAGGCCAGCAACTGTGATCCCGGCACTCTGGGTTGAGCTATGTTACGTTTGGTTAAGTTAGGATAGAATAGCTTTGTCTTTTGTGCTGAACACTGCTATTCGGTGGACCTCTGCGCTCTGCTGTACCCCAATATATTCTACCTGGCTCTGGGGAGTCCAGCAGTAAAGGTCTCGGCTTGTTAGGTTTAGTTATTCTATGTTTGGTTGGGTTATGTTAGGTCCGGATACGTTATGATATCTTCGACCATTGTGCTCTACGTTGCTATTATGGGATATTCTGCGCTCTAGTGTGATCTACTATACTCTGCTGGAATCTGGAGATATCATTAATAGTGGACGTGGC
>NW_016972350.1:0-307 GCF_001483705.2 Eufriesea mexicana
TTGTCTTTTGTGCTATACAACGCTATCCGGTGGACTTATGCGCTCCAGTGTGCTCTAGTATGTTCTGCTAGGCCCTGAGGTGGCCAGCGATAGTGGTCTCGGCACGTTAGGTTGATCTATGCTACGTTTGGTTATGTTACGATTGGTCTGATAGGAGAGGATAGCCTTGAATTTTGTGCTAGAAACTGCTATTCGACGGACTTCTGCGCTCCACCGTGGTCTGATATGTTCAGCTTGGCTCCGTGAAAGGCAGCAATAGTGGCCTCAGCACGGTAAGCTGTGTTAGGCTACGCGTGGTTAGGTTGGG
>NW_016972351.1:0-560 GCF_001483705.2 Eufriesea mexicana
TGTATGGATGTATGGATGTGCGGGTGGATGAATGGTTCGGTGGTTGAAGTGAAGAGTGGGTGAAAGGATGGATGGAAGTCAGGATGCATGGTTGGATGGAATGGCGTATGTATGGATGCATGTATGTTTGGATGTATGGATGCATGTACGGATGTATGTACGGATATATCTATGCATGTATGTATGGATGTGTGTATGGATGTATGTATGGATGTATGTATGGGTGCATGTATGGATGTATGTATTGATGTATGTATGGATGTATGCATGGATGGATGGAGTGGAGAATGGATGTATGTATGGATGTACGAGTGAATGGATGTATATTTGTAAGAATGTATGGATGTATGCATGTATGGATGGATGGAGGTGTGGATGGATGGATTTATGGATGTATGTATGTATGAGTGTTTGGACGTATGGATGGGTGGATGTATGGTTGCATGGATGTATGAATGTTTGGATGTATGGTTGGGTGAATGTATGGATCGATGGCTGTATGTATGTATGGCTGTATGGATCGATGGGTGAATGGATATGTGGAAGTGTGAATGGATGTG
>NW_016972351.1:9720-10309 GCF_001483705.2 Eufriesea mexicana
GGATGTTTGTGTGGTTGAATGTATGGAAGTATGTATGGATGTATGGATGTATGAATGGATGGATGGCTGTATGGATGGTTGGAGGTGTGGATGGATGGATGTATGGATGGTTGGATGTATGGACGTATGTATGGATGTTTGTATGGATGTATGTATGGACGTATGCATGGATGTATGTATGGATGTATCTTTGGTTGTATGCATGGATGTATGTATTGGTGTTTGTGTGGATGTATGTATGGATGTATATATGGATGTATGTATGGTTGAATGTATGGATGTAGGAATGTATGTACGCATGCATGTCTGGATGTATGGACGTATGGATCTATGGATGTATGGATGTATGTCTGTATGTGTGGATGTATGTATGTATGGCTGTATGGATCGATGGATGTATGGATTGTTGGACGTATGAATGGATGGGCGTATGGAAGGGTGGAAGTACCGATGAGCGTATGTATGGATGGATGGCTGCATGGATGGATGGATGGATGGATTGATGTATGTATGAACGTTTGAGTTTATGTACGTACATATGTGTGTATGGATGTATGGAGGGATGTATGTATGGATGTATGTATGGTCG
>NW_016972352.1:0-1760 GCF_001483705.2 Eufriesea mexicana
GTCTCGGCACATTAGGTTATGCTACGTTGAGATCGGTTACGTTACGTTTGGTTAGGTTGGGACGGAACGGCCTAGACTTTTGTGCTATACACCGCCACTCGGCAGATATCTGTGCGCTGCACTGCCCTACTTGCATATGCTCGAGGCGGAGGAGGCCAGCAATAGCGGTCGTGGCACGCTTGGTTTTCAGGATACATTTGGTTAGGTTAAGTTTGGTTATGTTTGGTCAGCATGACTTAGACTTTTGTGCTATACACTGCTATTCGGTGGCTTTCTGCAATTTACTGTGCTGTAATATATTCTACTTTGCTATGGTGTGGGCAGTAGTATTGGTCGCGGCACGATAGTCTGAGTTATGTTGCGTTTGGGTATACGTTCGGATAGGATAGGACAGGGTAGCTTACACTTCCGTGCTATACACTAGTATTTGGTGGATTTCTACGCTCTACTGTGTTCTAATGCGCTCTGCTTGGCTCATGTGAAGTCAGCAATAGTCGTCTCGGCACGTTAGGTCGACATAGGGTGCGTTTGGTTATGTTATGTTAGCTTTGGTTCGGTTTGGATGTCTTTGACTTCTCTGCTCTACGCTGCTATCCTATGGATTCCTGCGTCCTACTGTCCACTGATGTGTGCTGCATTGCTCTGGGGTGGCCAGCAATTGTGGTGGTGGCACGTAACGTTGGGTTTGGTTTCGTTTAGTAGTGTTGCGGTTGGTTAGGTTAGGATAGGTTACCTTTGACTTTTGTGCTACATACTGCTTTTGGTGGATTTCTCCGCTCTACTGTGCTCTAATATGCACTGCCCTGTTCTGGGATTGCTAGAAATTGTGCCTGTGGTATGTTAGGCTGAGTTTGGTTATGTTTGGTTAGTTTATGTTGGCGTGTGTAAGGTTCGGATATTTTTGGTTTTTCTGCTTTACATAGTGATTCTATGGTCTTCTGCAGTGTATTGTGCGCTACAACACTGTGCTTGCATCTACGGACGCGGGGAAAAGTTGTGGCGGCAAGATAGTATGGGTTATGCTGCATTCGGTCAGGCTAGGTTTGCTCAGGTTTGTCCGGGATGGTTTTGACCTTTGTGCTATACAATGCTATTCGGAGAATTTCCGCGCTCTACTGCGTTCTAATATTCCGCTCCAATATCTGGGAATACCAGCAATTGTGGACGCGTGCCGCTAGTTTGAGTTAGGTAACGATTTTGTAGGTTAGGTTAGGTTAGGGTATCTTAGACTTTTGTGGTATACACTGTAGTGCGGTGGGTTACTGCGCTCTACTGTGTTCCAGAGTGTTCTGCTTGGCTCTGGGAAGGCCAGCAATAGTGTTCTCCGCCCGTTAGTTTGAGTTATGCTATGCTTGGCTACGTTATGATAGTTTAGGTTAGGTTTGGATAGCTACGACTTACGTGGTATACGCAGTTGTTCGGTGGATTTCTGCGATCTGCTTTGCTCTAGTATGTTCCGCTTGTCTCTGGGGAGGCGAGCAGTAGTGGTACCGGCACGTTAGTTTGAGATACATAACGTAAGGTAATGTTAAGTTTGGTAAGGTTAGTATAGGATAGCTTTGACTTTTGTGCTATCAAACGATGCTCGGTGGACTTCTGCGCTCTACAACTCTAATATGCTCTGCTTAGATCTGCGGAGTACAGCAATAGGGGTCGCGCCACGTTATTTTGAGATATGCTACGTTTGGCTATGTTCTCATTTGTTATGTTAGGAAAGGATGGCTTTAACTTTTGCGCTATACGCGGCTATTCGGATAATT
>NW_016972353.1:0-619 GCF_001483705.2 Eufriesea mexicana
AATTTTACTGACATTTTCGGACAATATCGTGGTGAGCTGACCTTCTTGCAAAAATAAGGAGGATAAATTCCGTTGGCGTGCTAGAGCCGTTGCAGTGCCATAGCATCTGGCAGGGAAATATCTTTCTATAGACAGTTTCGGCTAATATCGGGGAGAGCTTCCTTTCCTCTATAAATAAGGAGGAAGGATACTATTGGCGTGCTATATCCGTTGCAAAGCTATGGAATCTGGCTGGAAAATTAAATTGTGTTGACATTTTCCACTAATATCGTGGTGAGCTACCTGTCTTGCATAAATAAGGAGGAAAGATTCTACTGACGTGCTATAGCCTTTGTAATGCTACAGAACCTGGCTGGAGCATTCATTTTTATTGACATTATTGGATAATATTGTGGTGAGCTAGGCTACTTGCATTAATAAGAAGGAAATATTCTATTGGCGTGCTATGGCCATTGCAGTGCAATAGAATCTGGCTGGAAAACTCAATTTTAATGACATTTTCGACTAATATTGTACTGATCTAACTCTAGTGATCTAACTCTTGCACAAACAAGGGGGAAGAATACTATTGGCGTTCTATTGCCATTGCAATGCTATAGAATCTGGCTGGAAAGTTCAA
>NW_016972354.1:0-701 GCF_001483705.2 Eufriesea mexicana
CTGCTCGCCACGGATATCTGCGGCCTACTGCGCTCTAATATTTACTGCTCGGCTCTTGGGAGGAGAGCAATAGTGGTCGTGGCACGTTAGGTAGAGTTAGGTTACACATGGCTATGTTACGATCGACATGTTGGGAGAGGATTGGTCTGTCTTTAATGCTATAGTACGCTATTACGTGGACCTCTGCGCCCTACAGTGCTCTAATGCTTTCAGCCTGGCTATGGGAGGGCCAGCAATGATGGTCACGGCGCGTTATATTTAGTCAGGTTTCGTTCGTTTAGGTAGGGTTATGCTAAGTTTGGTTAGGATGGGTTCAACGTTTGTGCTGCTCACTGCTATTTGGTGGATATATGTGCTCCACTGTGCTCAGCATGACCTGCTTTCCTCTGGGGCGGTCTTCAATAACTGTCTCGGAACGTTATGTTGAGTTAGGCTATGTTGGTCTATGTCCTGTTAGTATGGGTTAGGAATTGTTAGCACTGATTTTTCCGTTATACACTGCGATTCTATGGATTTCCGCGTTCTACTCTCCAGTAATGTGTTCTGCTTGCCTTTGAAAGGTAGTGGTCGCAGCACGTTAGTTTGAGTTAGGTTACGATTGTGAACTTTACGGTTGGTTAGGATAGGGGAAGATAGCTTTGTCTTTAGTGCTATAGCCTCCTATGAGGTGGATTCCTGCGCCATACAGTGTTATATTATTT
>NW_016972355.1:0-281 GCF_001483705.2 Eufriesea mexicana
AATATGTTCTGCTTGGAACCGATGAGGCCAGAAATACTGCTCGCGGTACGTTGGGTTTAGTTAGGTTTCCTTTTGGCTAGGTTCGGTTGGGTTGTGAAGGTCAGGATAGTTTTGACTTTTGTCCTTTACATTGCTATTCTATGGATATCTTCGATCTACTCTCCTCTAGTATGTTCAGCTACGCTCAGGGGACGTCAGCAATTGTGGTCGCGGTGCGACATATTGGATTACGCTGCGTTTGGTTATGATAGGCTAGTATAGGTTTGGCTAGTATAGCATTG
>NW_016972356.1:0-638 GCF_001483705.2 Eufriesea mexicana
AATCTAATTCAACCTACCGTGCCACGACCACTATTGCTGGTTTCACAAGATTTCAGCAGAGTAAAGTAGAGCAACTCAGAGCGCAGGTGTCCACCGAATATCCGTGTATAGCACAAGAGTCAAAGCTATCCTCTCCTAACCTAACCAAACGCAATACAGCCAAGCGCAGATTATCTCAGACCAACGTGCCGAGGCAAATACTGCTGGCCTCCCAAGGGCCATGCAGAAACTATTTGAGGAGAGTAGGGCGTAGGAATACATACAATCGCCGTGTATGAAAGGAAAATCAACGGTACCCGAACCATACCCGCCCAAACATAAACTAACCGTACGTAACTTAGCACAACATAGCATGCCGCGACCATTATATCTGACCTACCCAGAGCAAGGCAGAGCTTATTAGAGCACAGTAGAGCGCAGGTATCCAACGACCAACGAATAGCAATGTACAGCACAAAAGATGATGCCACCCTTTCCTAACCTATCGAAGCGTAACAAAACAATGCGTAACATAACTCAAGGTAACATCTCGCGGCCACTACTGCTGGAATCCCCAGATTCGAGCTGAGTATAGTAGTGCACAGCAGAGCGCAGGAAACCACCGAACAGCAGTTTATAGCACAACAGTCAGAGTTATC
>NW_016972357.1:0-259 GCF_001483705.2 Eufriesea mexicana
ATAGCCATTGCAATGATATAGAATGTGGCTGGAAAACACAATTTTGTTGACATTTCCGACTAATATCGTGGTGAGCTAGCTTCCTTGCCTAAATAAGGAGTACAGATGCTTTTTGAGTGCTACAGGCATTGCAATGGTATAGAATGTGGCTGGAAAATACAATTTTGTTGACTTTTTCGACTAATATCGTGGTGAGCTAACTTCCTTGCGTAAGCAAGGAGGAAACATACTGTTGGCGCGCTATAGTCATTGCAAAGCT
>NW_016972358.1:0-670 GCF_001483705.2 Eufriesea mexicana
TTTCGAGGCAGATTCAAAAGCATTGTAATGGCGATAGCACGGCAATAGTATCACTCTTCCTTATATATACAAGAAAATTATCACACAAAGATATTAGTCGAAATTCTTATTAAAATTGAATTTTCGAGGCAGATTCTATAGCATTGTAATGGCTATAGCACGACAATAGTATCTTTCCTCCTTATTGAACAAGAAAGTTAGCTCACCACGATATTAGCCGAAAATGTCAATAACATTGAATATTCCATGCAGATTCTATAGCACTGCAATGGCTATAGCACGCCAATAGAATCTTTCCTCCTTATATATGCAACGATGTCAGCTCACCACGATATAAGTCGAAAATGTCTTGAAAATTGAATTTTCCATCCAGATACTATAGAATTGTAATGGCTATAGCACGCCGATGTAATTCTCCCTCCTTGTTTCTGCAAGAAAGTTAGCTCACCACGATATTAGTCGAAAATGACAATAAAATTGTATTTTCCATCCAGATACTAAAGAATTGCAATGGCTATAGCTGGTCAATACAATCTTACCTCCTTATTTACGCACGAAAGCTACCTCACCACGACATTAGTCGAAATTGTCAATAAAATTGGATTTTGAGGAAGATTCTATTGCATTGCAATGGCAATAGCAAGCCAATAGTATCTTTCCTACTTATTTA
>NW_016972359.1:0-265 GCF_001483705.2 Eufriesea mexicana
TGCAGTAGCTACAGCATGTCAATAGAATCTTTCCTCCTTATTTTGGCAATTGGGATTGCTCTCCGCGATATTACTCGAAAATCTCAATGAAATTGAATTTTTTGGCGAGATTCTATAGCATTGTAATGGCTATAGCACGACTGTAGAATCTTTCCCCCATGTATATGCAAGAAAGGTAGGTCGCCACGAAATTAGACGAAAGTGTCAATAAAATTGAATTTTCCAGCCAGATTCCATAGCATTGCAATAGCTACATCACGCTAGT
>NW_016972360.1:0-556 GCF_001483705.2 Eufriesea mexicana
ACTAATATCGTGGCCAGCAAATATTTCTGTATAAATGCGAAGGAAAGATTCTATAGGTTTGATGTAGCCATTGCAATGCAATAGCATCCGGCTGAAAAGTTCAATTTTATTAACATTTTCGTCTAATATTGTGGTGAGCTATCCTGTATGCGTAAGTAAGGATGAAACATTCTGTTGGTTTCGTATCGCGAACGCATTAAAATAGAATCTGACTGCAAAGAACAATTCTATTGACATTTTCGGCTTATATCGTGGTGAGAATACTATTCTGCATAAATGAGGAGTAAAGATCTATTGGCTTGCGATGGCTATTGCATTGCAACAGAATCTGACTGAAAAAGTCAATTCTATTGACATTTTCGAGTAATATCGTGGCGAGAAATCTTTTCTGTTTAAATGCGATGGAAAGATTCAATAGGTTTGATATAGCCATTGTATAGTATTGCAATGGAATCTGACGGAAAAGTTCAGTTTTATTGAGTTTTTCGACTAATGCCGTGGTGAGCATGGTTTTCCGGATAGACAAGAAGGAAAGATATTATTCGTTTGTTATAGC
>NW_016972361.1:0-430 GCF_001483705.2 Eufriesea mexicana
GCAACTTAATGAGAGGCGACCTACATTTCTGGGCTCCCCAGCGCCAAGCAGAAATTATTAGAGTACAGTAGTGCGCAGAAATCCACTGCATTGCAGTGTAAACCGCAAGAGGCGAAGCTACCGTATCATAACCAGACAAAATGTAACATACACGAACGTAACCGAATTCAACCTGACGTGCTGAGGACACTATTGCTGGCCTCGCGAGAGCCAAGCAGAGCATGCTAGAGCACAGTAGGGCACAGGTATGCACCGAATAGCCGTGTACAGGGCAAAAGTAAAAACTGTCCTATCCTAAAATATCCAATCATAATATAACCGAACGTAACATAACTCCACCCTAGTCGCCGCGAACATTATTGCTGGTCTGCTCGGAGCCGCGGAGAGCATAGAAGGGGCAGTAGCGCTCAGAAGTCCATAGGATCGCAGT
>NW_016972362.1:0-222 GCF_001483705.2 Eufriesea mexicana
AGGTCCTGGGGGACTTCAACGCCCACTCCGCGGCGTGGCGTTCCCCGCGAACAGGCGTTCGGTACGAGGCCCTGAAGAATTGGGCCATGGGAATGGAACTCCGGTTGCTAAATCGGGGTTCCGTAAGCACGTGCGTCCGGTTGAACGGCACGTCCATCATGGAATTGTCGTTCGCATCGCCGGCAGATGTGCGGCGGGTCACATGCTTGAGGGTGGAGGTGG
>NW_016972363.1:0-628 GCF_001483705.2 Eufriesea mexicana
GTAACACCGGTTGGCAGTGGTTGTTGTCGTATGTTGTTATGTAGTTGGTAATTAATTAAGTTGGTGCGTTGATGTGGTTCCGGAGACATGATGATTGAGATGCGCAAACAGGATGATTAGAGAGCAGAAAGAGCGAATAGAGCTGTGCAAACTTGTACTACTGTAATGGCTCGTAATAACATTTTAACTTTATCGTGATAAATTGTTTTCTTTTATTTTAAACATTTTTATATTCCTGTTCCCTTGATATGAAAATCTGGTGTGATTGCAATTCACGGTAGTGAAAGTGTCACAATACTCGTATCAATTTCATGCACTATATTTTAGGTAAAAATGGAATAAAAATAAAATATATGTTATATCGTATTGGAATATTGTTATGAAATAGATAGTTACTATGTATAGTTACTAGATAGTTATTAGATGTAGTTACTATTTTAAGAAAAGTATTACATATAATTGTACTTCATATAATATGGTGTTATTATATTATAATACTATTTTATGTACATATATTGTATATTATATATAGTACATAGTACTATACTGTATTATTATTTGTATTGCAATCTCATTGTTTTTATTATTATATATATTATTATTGTATTATTTATGTTATTAAAAATTA
>NW_016972364.1:0-650 GCF_001483705.2 Eufriesea mexicana
GGGTAGCACCAACTTTCGTGCTGTACACTGCTTTTCGGTGTATTTCTGTGACCTACAGTGCTCGGCTACATTCTGCTTGCCCCTGTGGATGCCAGCAGCAGTGGTCGCGGCACGATATGTTGATCCATGCTTCGTTTAGTTAGGTTAGGTTAGGTCGGGTAAGGTTTGGTTGTGTTCGACTCACGTGCTATGCACTGCTTTTCGGAGGATTCCTGCTCACTACATTGCTCTACAACACTCTGCCCGGCTCTTTGGAGGCTAGCAATAGCGGTCTCGGTAAGTTAGGTTGTGTTATGCTACGTTTGGTTGCGTCAGGTTTGGTCAAGCGCGGTCTGGTTATCTTTGACTAACATGCTATACACTTATATTCCGTGAATTTCCGAGGTCCACTGTGCTCTACTATATTCTGCTTCGCTCTTGGGAGGCCAGCTGGTGTGGTTGCGAAGCGATAGTTTGAGTTAGCCTACGTTTGGTTGGGTTACGTTAGCTTGGGTTTGGTTCTGATATCTATGACTGTTGTGCCATTCACAGCTATTCGGTGGAATTCCGCCTTCTACTGCACCCTAATATGCTCTGTTTGGCTCTGCGGTGGACAGTAATAGTATTCCCAGCACATTAGCTTGAGTAACGTTACGTTTGGTTTGGTTAGG
>NW_016972365.1:0-1898 GCF_001483705.2 Eufriesea mexicana
TTTATGTTGAGCAAGGATCCATTTGGTTAGGTTATATTTGTTTGCGTTAGCTTTGGATAGATTCGATTTCTCCGCAATACAATGATATTAAGTGGATTACTGCTATCTACACTCCTCTAATATATTCTGCTTGGCTCTGGGGAGGCCAACAAGAGTGGTCGCGTCATGCTAGGTTCAGTTAGGTTACGTTTGGTTAGGTTATGTTAGGTCAGGATTGGTATGGGCACTTCCGACTCTTGTGCTATTCACTGCAATGCGGTGTGTTACTGCTCACTACTGTGCTCTAGTGTATTCTGCTTCTCTTCGCGGAGGCCGGCAGTAGTGGGGCTGCCATGTTAGGTTGAGTTAGGTTACGTTTCGTTATGTTACGCTTGGATAGGTAAAGAGAAGCTACTTTGTGTTTTGTGCTGTACACAACAATGTGGTGTGTTTCTGTGATCTACTGTACTCTGCTACAGCCTGCGTGGCGCAGGGGATACAAGGAGCAGTGGTTGCGGCACGATATGATTTGCTATGCGGCATTCCGTTATGTTAGCGTATGTCAGGTATGGTCAGGGTAACTTCGACTTTGGCGCTTTACTTCGCTTTTCGGTGGATTTTGGTGCTCTACATTGCCCCGCTATTATATGGTCGACTGTGGGGGGCGAGCAGTAGTCGCCGTGGCACGTTAGGTTGAGGTATGTTACGATTGGTTGTGTCAGGTTACGATATATGTGGTTGGTGTAGCTTTGACTTTCGTGCTATACACTAGTACTCGGCGGATTTCTATGATCTACTGTGCCCTACTACATTCTGCTTGCTTCTGAGTAGGGCAGGAGCAGTGGTCGCTGCGCGTTATATTGAGCCATGGTACGCTTCGTTAGGTTATGTTATGTCAGGTTTGGTTACGATATCTAGTTCTTTTGTGCTATTCACTGCAATGCGGATAATTTCTGCACGCTACTGTGCTCCATTAGATTCTTCATGCGCCTATGGGGGCCAGCAATAGTGGACTGGTTATGTTAGGTTGAGTCATGTCACGTTTGGATATATCAAGTTTGGCTAGGTTAGAATAGGCTACTTTGACCTTTGTGCTATTCGCTGCTGTTCTGTATATATCTGCGCTCTAGTGCGCTACAGTATGCTCTGCTTGGCACTCGGCTGGCCAGTATTAGTGGTATCGGCACGTTAGGTTGTGTTATGTTACGTTGATTTCGGTTTGGTTATGATGGTTAAGTTAGGGTATCTACGGCTTTTGTGTATACACTGCAATGCGGTGGATTTCTGCGCCCTGCTGTGCTGTAGTGTATTCTGCGTGGCTCTGTGGAGGCCAGCGATGGTGGTCTCGTCGTGTTAGGTTGAGCTAGGCTACGTTTCGGTATGTCACTCATGGCTAAGTTAGGATATGCAACTTTGACTCTCGTGCCTTACACTGCTTTTCGGCGGATTTTTGTGATATACTGTGCTATACAACTATCTGTTTTGCTCTGGGGAGGCCAAGAGCAATGGTCGCGGTACGTCATGTTGGGTTATGCGGCGTTTGGTTTGGTTAGATTAGGACAGGTTGTGCTAGGATAACAACGGCTTTTGTACTATTCACTGCTATGCGGTAGATTTCCGTGCTCTACAGTGCATTAGTAAATTCTGTTTGACTCTGTTGTGTCCAGCAATCGTGGTGTCGCCATGTTAGGTTGAGTTAGGCTACGTTTGGATGTGCTACGTTTGGCTGGGTTAGTATAGGCTACCTTGACTGTTGTGCTTTCATTGCTTTTCTGCGGACTTCTGCGGTCTAGTTTGCTCTAATGCGCTCTGCCTGGCCCCATGGGGGCTATCAATAGCCGTCGTGCCACGATATGTTGACTTAGGTGGCGCTTGGTTAGGTCAGGTTAGGGTAAGTTTGGTAACGATGGCCTTCACTT
>NW_016972366.1:0-1368 GCF_001483705.2 Eufriesea mexicana
CAAGCAGAACAAACTACAGCAGAGCAGAGCGCAAAGTCCACCGAATAGCAGTGTATAGCACAATTATCATAGCCATCCTGAACAAACTTAACTTAACCTAAGCAAGCCAAGCGTAACCTTACCCGACCAAGCGTGACACGACCACTATTGCTGTACTCTAAACGGAAAAGCAGAGGCTTGTAGTGCAATGCTGAGCGCAGATACCGACCGAATGGCAGTGTACAGCGCGAAAGTCAAAGCTATCCTAACCAAACCTAACCTAACCTGGCCAAGTCTGACGTAACCTAACACAACCTGACGTGTCGCCTCCACCATTGCTGGCCTCCCCGGAGCGAAGCAGAACATATGAGAACGCAGAAGAGCGCAGGAATCAACCATACATCGGTGTATAGCACAAAAGTCAAAGCAACCCCATCATAACCTATCCAAACGTAAGAAAAGCAAACGCAATGTAACTCAGCCTAACGTGCCGAGAGCACTACCGCTGGCCTCGGCATAGCCAAGAAGAACATACTAGTGCACATTTGAGCGCAGAAGTCCGCCGAATGTCATTGTACAGCACAAATGTCAAAGCCAATCTTACCAAACTTAACCTACCCTAACCAGGCGGAACGTAACATAACACAAAAAAACATGCCACCGCCACCATTGCTGTCCTCGCCAGAGCCAAGCAGAACATATGAGAGCACAGTAGAGCGCAGGAACCAACCGTAAAACCGTGTAGAGCACATAAGTCAAAGATATCCTTTCGTAACATAACCAAGCGTAACATAACAATACGTATCCAACCTCAAACTAACTCGCCGAGGCCACAATTACTGGCCTCCCCAGAGACAACCAGAACGCACTAGAACGCAGTGAGTAGCGGAACTCCGCCGAAAAGCTGCGTACAACGCGTAAGACAAAGCGATCCGAACCTAACCCAGACCAACATAACCTAACCGAACGTAGCCCAACTATACCAATCGTGCCGATACCGCTATTTCTGGCCTCCCCAGAGTCGTGAAGATTATGGTAGAGCACAGCAGAGCGCAGAGATCCACCGAATAACTGTGGCCAGCACAAAAGTAAGCACTACGCAAACCTAGCTTAGCCTAACCAGTCCTAACCGAGCGTAACATAGCTCAACATAGCGTGCCGAGACCACTATATCTGAAATTCCCAAAGCAAGGCAGGGAGCTCTACGTCACAGTAGAGCGCAGAAATCCACCGAATGGCATTGTACAGCACAAAAGTCAATGATATCCTATCCCAACCTAACCAAACATAACACAAGCAAACGTAACATAACTGAGCCAAACGATCGTAGGCCCCTATTCCTGACCTCGCCATAGCAAAGCAGAACATACTAGATCTCAGTAGAGCGCA
>NW_016972366.1:1396-1613 GCF_001483705.2 Eufriesea mexicana
TGTATGGCGCAAAAGTCATGGCTATCCTAACTGAATCTAACATAACCTGACATAACCAAACGTAGAATAACTCATCGTATCGTGCCGAAACCACTATTGCTGCACTCTCAGAGAGAAGCAGAACTTATTATGTCGCAGCAGAGGGCAGAAGTGTGCCGCAATGCATTTCATAGCACAGAAGTCAATGATATTCAACTCTTACTAGTCCTAACATAAC
>NW_016972367.1:0-501 GCF_001483705.2 Eufriesea mexicana
GCAGCCCGTAAGTATACATCAGTTTAGTAAAATACGCCTAAAACAAATTTATATAACCAAATTGCATATTGATAAAACAGTAGGAATATTGCCAGACTTCATATAATTTGCCTAAATTTTTTAATTAACAGATACGTTAACCTTTAATTTTCTCGAAACAAGAGAAAATGAACTTACACCACTTTCAAAATAAACGGTCCATATCTTTGAAACATCCTGTATATACCATACCGTTCATACCATCCCAAACACTTCGATTTAATGTGAATATTTTATTAATTAAACGAAATAAACGCGAGCATTCGAATATTTCCGTGTATAGATATATACCGACACAGTGATAGAATAAGTTACAATAGATGACAAAATGATAGCATACTCTATAATTTTCAGTGTTTCTCCAGTAATTTCAAAGCGATATATCTCGGCAAAAGGATCGTCCAATTATAAATCAATTTTGGTTTTACAGGAGAAGGTTGATACTATACAAAATGGTTAATA
>NW_016972368.1:0-1049 GCF_001483705.2 Eufriesea mexicana
AATAGGTCGCCCAACGCCATCAATCCAATGGCAAGTACAGACTTCTACTTGCCAGAGAATATGTCGATTCAAAATATATAACCTGTTATAGCATGGTGAATAGTTGGCCTAACGCCTTCAATCCAATGGCAAGGACAGCCACCTTCATGCCAGAGAATATGTCTATCCAAAATCTATAACCTGTTATAGCTTGGTGAATAGTTGGCCTAACGCCTTCAATCCAATGGCAAGTACAGCCATCTACTTGCCAAAGAATATGTCGATTCAAAATATATAACCTGTTATAGCATGGTGAATAGGTCGCCTTACGCCTTCAATCCAATGGCAAGTACAGACATCTACTTGCCTGGGAATAGGTCTATTCAAAATCTATAATCTGTTATATCATGTCGTATTCAACGCTTAACGCCTTCAATCCAATGGCTGGTACAGCCATCTACATGTCAGAGAATAGGTCCTTTCAAAATATATAATCTGCTATAGCTTGGTAAATAGATCGCCTACTGCATTCAATCCAATGGCAAGTACAGCCATCTACTTTCCAGAGCATAGTTCTATTCAAAATCTATAATCTGCTATAGCATGGTAAATAGATCGCCTACCGCCTTCAATCAAATGGCAAGTCCAGCCATCTACTTGCCAGAGAATAGGTCTATTCAAAATCTATAATCTGTTATAGCTTGGTGAATAGATCGCCTAACGCCTTCAATCCAATGGCAAGTATATCCACCTACTTGCCAGAGAATTGGTCTATTCAAATTATATTATCTTTTATAGCTTGGTGAATAGGTCGCCCAACGCCATCAATCCAATGGCAAGTACAGACTTCTACTTGCCAGTAAATAGGTCTATTCAGAATCTATGACCTCCTATAGCTTGGTGAATTGATCGCCTAACGCCTTCAATCCAAAGGCAAGTACAGACATCTACTTGCAAGAGAATATGTCTATTCAAAATTTATAAGCTGTCATAGCTTGGTGAATAGGTCGCCCAACGCCTTCAATCCAATGGCATGTACAGCCATATACTTGCCAGAAAATAGGTCTATT
>NW_016972369.1:0-768 GCF_001483705.2 Eufriesea mexicana
CGTACATCCATATATACATACATCCATACATCCATACATCCATACATCCATACATCCATCCATAAATCCATTCATCCGTACATCCAAACATTCGTACACCCATGCGTCCATTCATCCATACATCCATACTTGCATACATCCATACATTCGTACATCCATACATTCATACATACGTACATCCATACTTACATACACACATACATCCATACATCCACACATACATCCATACATTCATGCATACATCCATGCATACATCCATACACTCGTCCATACATGCATCCATACATACATCCATTCTTCCGTCCATTCAGCCATACGTTCGTCCACCCACACATGCATACATCCATGCCTCCGTACATCCATATATTCGTACACGAAGTCATCCATGCATACATAAATCCGTACATGCATAACGGAAATACGGCCATACATTCATACATCCATACATAGAAACGTCCATACATTAATACATCCATCCATCCATACATCCATCCATCCAAACATCCATACATGCACACAACCATTCATCCACAAAAACAATCCATACATGCACACATCCATCCATACCCACATGCATACATACGTCCATACATACATCCATACATCCACGCATACACGCATACGCTCATCCATACATACACCCATAGATACGTCCGTTAAGGCATCCATACATACATCCATGCATACATCCATACATACATCCATCCATCCACCCATCCTTAAATCCATCCAACCATACATCCATCCATCCATACATACATTCATCCA
>NW_016972370.1:0-367 GCF_001483705.2 Eufriesea mexicana
CTGCTATTCGGTGCATTTCCGCGCTCTACATTACACTACTATACCCCGCTCTACTCTGGGGAGCCGAGCAATGGTGGTTGTGGCACGTAGCTTGAGTTAAGTTGCGTTTGGTTTGGTTAAGTTAGGTTAAGACTTGTTAAAATGGATTTAACTTTAGCGCTATACATTACTCTCCAGTTGACTCCTGTGATCTACTGTACTCTACAATATTCTGCTATGGGGAGTCCAGCAGGAGTGAACGCGTCACGCTGTTTTGAGTTATGCTACGCATGGTTAGGTTGGGATAGGTCACGTTAGGACAGGGTATCATACGCCTATGTGCTATTCACTGCAATGCGGCGGATTTCTGCGCACTACTGTGCTCTAG
>NW_016972370.1:383-665 GCF_001483705.2 Eufriesea mexicana
TGTGGGGTCCAGCAATAGTGTTCTCGTCATGTTAGGCTACATTTGGGTATGTTATGTTCGGCAATGTTAGGACAGACTAATTTTACTCTTGTGCTTTACACTGCTGTTCCGTGAACTTCTGTGATCTACTGCGCTCTACTAAGGTCTTCTAGGCTCTGGGGACGACCGGAGCGGTAACCGCTGAGTGCCACTTTGAGTTATGCTACTTTCGGTTAGGTAAGGTTATAGAAGGTTTGGTCAGGATATCAACGTCTTTTGTGCTATTCGCTGCAATGCGGCGGA
>NW_016972371.1:0-542 GCF_001483705.2 Eufriesea mexicana
AACCTTGGCTGCGTTAGGTTAGGTCATGTAAGTATGGGTTTGGTTTGGATATCTTCGGCTTTCATGCTATACACCGTGATTCTATGGACTTCTGTGCCCTACTCTCATCTAACAGGTTCTGCTTGGTTCTGGGGAGCACATGATTAGTAGTGGCGGCATGTGTGGTTGAGTTTGGTTACGTTATGTAGTGTTGCGGTTTTTCAGGTTAGGAAAGGGTACCTATGACTTTTGCGCGGTACACTGCTATTCTGTGGATTTCTGCGATCTACATTTCCCTCCTACACTCTGCTCGACTCCCTTCAGGCCAGCAATAGTGGTCGTGGCACGTTAGGCTGAGTTAGGTTATGCTCTCTTGTGTTAGGTTGGGCTAAGTTTCGCTAGGAACGCTTTGACTTTCGTGCTGAAAACAGTTTTCGGTGGATTCCTGCAATCTGATGTGCTCTAAACCAGCTCGGCTCTGTGGAGGCCAGCAGTAGTGATCGTGGCAAGTTTGGCTGAGATAGGATACGTTCGGTTGGGTTAGGTTTGGTTAAGTTAGGTTA
>NW_016972372.1:0-823 GCF_001483705.2 Eufriesea mexicana
TGGAAGATACAATTTTATTGACATTGACGTCAAATAGCGGGGTGAACTACCTTTTTTGCTTAAGTAAGGAGGATAGATTCCTTTGGCGTGCTATAGCCACTGCAGTACCACAGAATCTGGATGGAAAATATAATTATATTGACAAGTTCATCTAATATCGGGGTGAGCTAGCTTTCTTACATAAATAAGGAGGAAAGACTCTATTGGCGTGCTATAGCCATTGCAATGACATATTATCTGGATGGAAAAACCAATTTTATTGACATTTTCTTCTATTATCGTGGTGAGCTAACTTTTTTGCATAAATAAGGAGGAAGGATTCTATTGGCGTGCTGTAGCCATTGCAACGATATATAATCTTGTTGGAAAATTCAATTTTATTAACATTATCTACTAATATCGTGGTGAGCTAACTTTCTTGCATAAATAAGGAGGAAAGATTAACGATATATAATCTTGTTGGAAAATTCAATTTTATTAACATTATCTACTAATATCGTGGTGAGCTAACTTTCTTGCATAAATAAGGAGGAAAGATTCTATTGGCGTGCTATAGCCATTGCAATGCTATATAATCTGGCTGAAAAATCATATTTTATAAACATATTCTTCTAATATCTTGGTGAGCTAACTTTCTTGCATAAATAAGCAGGAAAAATTCTATTTGCGCGCTATACCCGTGGCTGTGCTATAGAAACTGGATGGAAAATTCAATTTTATTGTCATTCTTGTATAATATTGAGGTGAGCTAGGTTTCTTGCTTAAATAAGGAGGAAAGATCCTATTGGCGTGCTATAGCAATTGCAATGCTATAGAATCTGTC
>NW_016972373.1:0-283 GCF_001483705.2 Eufriesea mexicana
AACGTGACATAAGCAAACGTAGCATAGCTCAACCTAACGTGCCAAGACCACTATTGCTGGCGTCCCCAAGGCCAAGCAGAATATACCAGAGCAGAGTAGAGCGCAGGGATCCAATGCATTTCAGTGTATAGTGTAAAAGTCGAAGATTTCATAACCTATGCAGACTTAACCTAACCTAACCAAACGTTGTCTAACCCAACATTTCGTGCCGCGACCGCTGCTGATGGTCTTCGTAGGCCCAAGCAGAGCATATTAGATCACGTTAGAGCGCAGAAATCCGCCG
>NW_016972374.1:0-237 GCF_001483705.2 Eufriesea mexicana
TCAAAGCCATCCTCTCCTAACCTAACCAATCGCATCGTTACCAAACGCAGCCTAGCACAGGCTGTCGTGCATTGACTACTATTGCCGGACGCCACGGATTCCAACAGCGTATAGAACGGCACAGTAGAGCGCAGAAGGCCACCAAATAGCAATGTACAGCACAAAGTCAAAGATATCCTCTCCATACCAGTCCTGACCAAACCTAACCGAACGTAGACTAACTACACCTATCGAGCC
>NW_016972375.1:0-699 GCF_001483705.2 Eufriesea mexicana
GCTGCCCCGCTAATGCCCGCGAATGTGCCCACGACTGCGCCGAAGGGAGCCGTCGGTAAGACGGTGCGCCGCTCCTCGGGACGAGCATCGCCCGCGCGCTACACGCGACCTCTGCGAAGACCGGAGCGATGCGCAGTCACGGCAAGAAGAAGAGCGGCGACAAGCAGGGCCACAGCATTAAGCGACCGCTGTCACCGTTTGGGTACCCGAGGGGTCGAGTCTCTCTTTCGCAGAGGCCATCTCCGCTGTAAGAGGAGGGATATATCTCGCCGAACTCGGGATCGAAGGCTTGCGCCACCGTCGGGCCGCTTCCGGCGGCCGCCTGCTGGAGATCGGTGGACCCGAGGGCGCACAGCGAGCCGCTGCTATCGCCGGGCGAATGAGATAAGACTTGGCGGGATCCGGTTTGGGGATTACGGTTCCCACCAAAAAAGTGGAGCTGAGGGTGACAACGACTCTGTCACTCCCCACGAGGTCGCCGCTGCCCTGGCCAGGGTCGGTGATTGCACCGAGGCGGAAATAAGAACCGGAGTTATCCGGCCTTCCGCTTCGTGTCTGGGCTCTGTATGGGCCCAGTGTCCACTCGCGGCAGCCGTCGATTACTGGCGGATCCGCGTCGGCTGGGCTTCGGCCCGCGTCGTAGCCTTGGAGGCACGGTGCCTCCAGTGCTTCCGTTGCCTTGCGTTCGGTCACGCAAGG
>NW_016972376.1:0-982 GCF_001483705.2 Eufriesea mexicana
AGATTGCTTACGTTTGGTTAGGCTATGATAGTTCAGGTTAGGTTGACAACTCGTACTTTTTTTTGCAAGACATTGCTATTCGACTGTTCTGGTGTCGTACATACCTCTGCTATACTCTTCATAGCTCTCGTCAGGCCAGCAATGGCTTTCGTGTCACGTCAGCTTGTGTTTTGTTACGTCAGTTTATCTGACGATTGGATCGGTTAGGATGAGATTGCTTTAACTTTTATGCTTTACACCGCTATTCGTATGATATGTACGCTCTACGTTGCTCTAATAAGACCAGCTCGACTCTGTGTAAGCCAGCACTGTTATTCTCGGCACGTCACGTTTAGCTATGTTACGCTTTGCTTGGCTAGATAAGGAGAGGTTAGGTAAGGATACCTTTGACTTTTCACACTGCAGTGCTGTGGTTTACTGCGCTCTACTGTGTCCTGGTACGTTCTGCTTTGCTCTGGGCAGGCCTGAAACTGTGGCCCCGGCACGTTAGTTTGAGTTAGATTACGCTCGCTTATGTCACGCTTAGTCAGGTTAGGATAGGATAGGATTGACTACTATGCTATGCACTGCCGTTTGTTGGATTTCAGCACCCCACATTGCTCTAATATGCTCTGCTTGGCTCCGGATAAGCCAGCAATGGCAGTCTCGCCACGACCAGTTGAGAAAAAATACGTTTGATTATGCTACGTTTGGTAATGTTAGGTTAGGAAAGCTTTGACTTGTGTGCTATACACTGGTATTCAGTGGGTTTCTGCTCTCCACTCTGCTCTAATATGGTTTGCTTGTCTCTGGGGTGAACAGCAATACTGGTCTCGGCTCGTTAGCTTGAGCTATGCTACGTTTGATTCGGTTACGCTAGTTCGGGTTTGGTTCGGATAGCTTTGACTTTGTTGGTATGCAATGCTATGCGGTTGATTTCCGGCTTCTACTGTGCTGCTATACGTTCTGCTGCGCTCTGGGGAGGCCTGCAATGGTGTTCTCG
>NW_016972377.1:0-2399 GCF_001483705.2 Eufriesea mexicana
GGTTAGCATATCATATATTTGGCTTTTGGGCTATTCACTACTGTTTGGTGTATATCTGTGCTCCTTGTTGCTCTACTATTCCCTACTCGACACTGTGGAGGCCAGCAATTGAGGTCGTGGTTCGATAGCCTGAGTTATGTTACGTTTATCTATGTGAGATTAGGTTAGGTATGGTTGGAATGGCTTTGACTTTTGTGCTATACACTGCAACTCGGAGGACATCTACGCTCTACTGTGCTCTAATATGTTCTGCATGGGTCTTTCGATGCCAGCAATAGAGATCTCGGCTCGTTAGGTATAGTTAATCTACGTTTGGCTAGGTTGGGTTAGGTCTGGTTTTGTCATTATGACTCTGACTTTTGTGCTGTGCGCAGATACTGAGTCGATTCCTCCACTCTACTTTGCTTTAATATGCTCTGCTTTGCTCCGGGGAGGCCTGCAATAGTGTTCCCGGCAAGTTAGGTTGTGTTAGGTTACGTTTCGTTTGGCTATATGTGTCCGGGTTACGTTTGGATTCCTTTGACTTTCCTGCTGTACACTACAATTCCATGTATTTCTGCTCTCTGCTCTCCTCTAGCATGTTCTGCTTGTCTCTGTGGAGGTTAGCAATTGCGGCCGTCGTTCGATAGTTTGAGTTACGTTACGTTCAGCTGGGTGTCGTTAGGGTAGGTTTGGTTGGGATGGCTTTCACTTTAGTGCTATACACTGCTACTCGGCGGACATCTGCGCTCTACTGTACTCTGGTATCTTCTGTTTTGCTCCGGTTATGCCAGGAATAGATGTCTCCGCTAGTTAGATTTAGTTTTTCTGTGCTGGGTTAGGTTAGGTTTGGTCTGGTATGGTTGGGATGAATTCGGCTTGACAAATGCGCTGCTGTTCGGTATGTATCTGCCCACTACTCGCTCTACTATAATCTGCTTGGCCTGGTGGAGGCCAGCAGTAGTGTCCTCGGCACGTTAGGTTGTGTTAAGCTACCTTCTGCTATGTTACGTTTGGTTATGTTAGGATAGGATAGCTTTGACATTTGCGCTATACACTGCTACTCTGTGCATTGCTGCGATCAATTGTGGTCGGATATGCTCCGCTCGCCCCAGTGGAGGCCAGCAATAATTGCCTCGTCACATTACATTGAGTTTGGCTACGTTTGGTTAGTCTAGGGTTGTTGAGGTAAGGATTGGATATCTTAGACTTTAGCGCTGTTCACTGCTACTCGGTGCATTTCTGAGTTATCCTGCGCTCTAGTATGCTCTGCTTGGCTCTAGGGAGGCCATCAGTAGTGTCCTCTGCACGTTGGCTTTGGCTCGGTCACGTTTGGTCATGTCACGTTTTGTTAGGGTACGAGAGGTCTGCTTTGACTTCTGTGCTATACACTGCTTTTCCGTGGTTTCCTGCGCTCTACATTGCTCTAATATACCGCGCTTAGCTCTGGGTGTACATGCAATAGTGGTCTCGGCACGTTAGTTTGAGGTATGTTACGTTTGGTTAGGTTACGTTTGGCTGGGCTAGGCTCGGATTGCTTTGACTATTCTACTCTACACTGCTACTCGATGGATTTCTAAGTTCTTCTGTGCTCTAATATGTACCGCTCGACTCTGGGGAGTGCAGCAATAGCGGTGGCGTCGCGTCAGATTGAGTTAGGTTACGTAATGTTGTTTTACGATTGGCTAGGTTAAGATAGGATTGCTTTGTCCTTTGAGCTATACACAGCTATTCTGTGGATTTCGGGGATCCACTGTGCTGCACTCTATTGTGCTTGGCTCTAGGGATGCCAGCAACAGTGGTCGCGGAACGTTATTTTTTGTTAGGCAACGTTTGGATAGGTTAAGATAGTTCGGGTTAGGCGCGGGTCGCGTTGACGTTTCTGTTGTACCCTGCGATTCTATGGATTTCTGCGTTCCACTCTCCTCTAATATGTTCTGCTCGGCTCCGTGGATGCCAACAATAACGTTCTCGGCACGTTGGGTGGAATTTGTTTGCGTTTCGTTAGGTTAGATTACGCTATCTTCGGTAAGTTTATCCCTGTCTCTCGTGCTAAATACTGCTTTTCGGTGGATAACCGCGCTCTAACCTGCTCTACCGTATTCTACTTATCCCTTCGGAGGCGAGCGATTGTGGACGCGGCACGTTACGTTTTGTTACGCTACGTGTCGTTTGGTTGCGATTGTATGGTTTTGGTCTGGATAGTATCTTCTTTTGTGCTATAAACGGATATTCGGTGGATTTCTGCGTTCTACTGTGCTCTGATATGTTCTGCTTGTCTTTGTGGATGCCAGTAATAGTGGTCTTGTCATGTTAGGTTGGGTTGCGTTACGTTCGGTTGGGTTAGATTAGGATAGGTTTGGTTAGAGTTTCTTCGACGCTAGTGCTTTACGCTGCTGTTCGGAGTATTTCTGCGATCT
>NW_016972377.1:10188-10436 GCF_001483705.2 Eufriesea mexicana
GGAGGCCAGCAATTGAGGTCGTGGTTCGATAGCCTGAGTTATGTTACGTTTATCTATGTGAGGTTAGGTTAGGTATGGTTGGTATGGCTTTGACTTTTGTGCTATACACTGCAACTCGGAGGACATCTACGCTCTACTGTGCTCTAATATGTTCTGCATGGGTCTTTCGATGCCAGCAATAGAGATCTCGGCTCGTTAGGTATAGTTAATCTACGTTTGGCTAGGTTGGGTTAGGTCTGGTTTTGTCA
>NW_016972378.1:0-274 GCF_001483705.2 Eufriesea mexicana
GTAAAGTAAAAATCATATATGTTTGCAGAATTTAGTCCTGATAGTATTATTCTTTGTAATGAAAAATTTTGTTACAGAGATTTCAATCTTTTATCATTTGGTGGAGAAGCAAAGGAAGATGAAGAAGAATCTGTGATATTAAATAAAAAGTTTACTGGTAAAGGCAAATTAGCTCATGATCACTTAACTGATCCAAAATTAAGCTCACAATCAGCTGTTGAACCATCTGGACTTGCAAATAAATAAAGGAAGAAAGGCCGCAGTAGTGATTGGG
>NW_016972379.1:0-1008 GCF_001483705.2 Eufriesea mexicana
GAGGAAACTATGGAGCAGAAGTCCACAGTATGGCGGTGTATAGCAGAAAAGTCAAAGCTACCCGTACCTAACCCAAACAAACCTAACCTAGCCGGACGTAACCTAACTTAACCCAGCGAGGCATGACCACAAACTATCCCCAGAGCCAAGCAAAACGTATTAGAGCACAGTAGATCGCAGCAATTCTACGAATGGCAGTGTGTGGCACAAAAGTCAAAGCCATCCTAAGCATACTTAACAGAACCAAATCTAACCTTACGTATCCCGACACAACCTAACGTGGAACGACCACTATTGCTAGCCACACCAGAGCCAAGGAGAATACATTAGATGAGAGAGGAGCGCAGAAATCAATAGAATCGCAATGTATAGCAGAAGAGTCATACCCAAACGTAACCAAGACCAACGTAACATGGCCAAACGCAGCCTAACTCAACATAACGTGCCGCGACCACTATTGCTGTTCCCCCAGGGCCAACAAGAATAAAGTAGACGCAAGCAGAGCGCAGAAATCCACCTAATAACAGTTTGTACCACGAAGTCAGAGTTGTCCAATCATAACCCAAAGTAGCATTACCTATCCAAACCTATCCTAACCCAACACAACGTGCCGAGTCCACTACAACTGGCCTCCCCAGAGACGAGCAGGGCATAGTAGTGCAATGTATACAAAGTTACCATATCATAACCTAGCCAAACGTAACATCACCAAACGTAAGATCACCTAACGTATCCTAACACAATATAACGTGCCTAGCCCAATATTGCCTGGCTCCACATCGCCAAGCGTAACATGTTGGAGGAGAGTAGAGCACAGGAATCCACCGCACGGCAGTGTACAGCAGAAAAACCAAAGCTATCCTCACCCATCACAAGCCAACCTATCCTAACCAAGCATAACATAGCTCAAACTAACGTGCGCAGGCCACTATAGCTGGCACCCTAGGAGACAGGAAGAGCACACTAGAGCAATGTAGAGCGCAAAAATCAACCGCATTGCAGACCATA
>NW_016972380.1:0-1212 GCF_001483705.2 Eufriesea mexicana
CCCTTAACTGATTTATACGTTGGCTATTCTAGAACTACTATGCAATACATACGTTCATTGAGCAGATTAATACGTTGGCTTTATAACAATGATAATGACTGGACACAGTACTGTTATCTCAGTTGTTAGTCTCACGAGCTGTAACGTACCTCCCTTTTCTGACTCTAGAGGAGCTATAGTATCTATATAAGCGTTTAATCGGTCAGTCCAACGGCTATGTTGCCCTGTTGATGGATGTACTGGGAACCGCATTGTCAGCTGTAAATTTCTCCAGCCACTACCGTACTATACATTTGTTAGTGGTGGATGGAATTGTAACAATGAATATTTAAACGTTCAGTGAGATGACACAAAATATTACTTAGTTAGTATAAATAGACTCGCTCCTCTCTAAGGTATAATTTATGCACGCCCCTCTTACTCACAACGTCTTTTTCGGTTGACTGTCCAACGAGCACTCATAATTTTTCGCGACTCCCAGTCATACTCGTCACACACATATATTTTTCCGCACAAACATTCTTCTCACTTAAACCAATTATACTATGACAACTACTACCACAATAGTAACCTGAATCTATTGCACACTAAAATCCGACGCATACCTGCTCCAACCAACGCAAGAAATGTATACCCAGAAATCTATGTAACCACTACCACAATCTCGCCCCAAGTTTACGCTGGTTTTTATACAAATAGACTGTTTTATATACTTTAATATATTTGGTCCACTCAAGGCTATAGCCATGCAATCTTCTTGCATACTTTCTTAGGGTACATGTGTCACTCTCACTGCATAACGGGATAAAATTTCTTTAATATATTGACATTTCCAATCTAATAATCTTGCCCAAGTTTTAAAGTTACCTACGTTCGCCAATTTAATCGCATTTCAATTACCGCATTTTAATTGTTTGCATTCGCACGGCATTCCAGTCTCTTTCAACAACGCATTTATCCACGAAATTTCCTTTAATCCTTCCATCGTAGCCACCAATTCACTTTCAATGGAAGAGGGTGCAACTGTCTGTTGCTTTTTACTTTTCCAATGGATCAGTTCTCCATTTCAGTAAGCACAAAATAGCACTGCATGGCTTGGCACCCGTTGTGCCGTCCATGAAGCATCTGTGTTACAGTTTAATCCTTCCTTCTGGTTTGTGTTCCCATATTCGATTTGATAATTTATTGCCCCTTTCAGATATCGGAGGTCGC
>NW_016972381.1:0-639 GCF_001483705.2 Eufriesea mexicana
TTGAACTTTCCAGCCAGATTCTGCAGCATTGCAGTGGAAATAGCTTGCCAATATAATCTTTCCACCTTGTTTATGCGAGGAAGATAGCTCACCACGATACTAGTAGAAAATGAGAATAAAATTGAATTTACCATCCAGATTCTGTAGCATTGAAATGGCAATAGCACGGCAATAAATTCTTTCCTCCTTATTTATGCAAGAAAGTTAACTCACCACGATATTATTCGAAAATGTTAATAAAATTGAATTTTCCGACAAGATTCTAAAGCATTGCAATGGACATAGCACGCCAAAAGAATCTTTCCTCCTTTCTTATGCAAGGAATTTGGCTCACCACGATATTAGTCGTAAAAGTCAATAAAATTGAATTTTCCAGACAGATTCTATAGCATTGCAAAGCCTATAGCACGCCAATAGAATCTTTCCATCGTACTTATGCGAGAAAGAATGCGAGAAAGCTAACTCGCCGCGATATTAGCCGAAAATGTCAATAAAACTGAATTTCCCATCCAGAATCTGTAGCATTGCAGTGGCTATAGCTCGCCAATAGAATCTTTCTTCCATGTTTGTACAGGGAAGCTATCTCACGAAGATATTAGTCGAAAATGTCAGTAAAATTGAATTTTCCAGCAAGATTCT
>NW_016972382.1:0-374 GCF_001483705.2 Eufriesea mexicana
CTGCCTGTCAAAAGCTCGACGCGAAAGCTCGCAGTGGATTTTGGCGGATGAGAAATATCATTATAATCCCGCAATTTTTCATCGCGGGGGGAGTCACCAATTTTCATGGCGGCTTTCGCGGACGAGCTTTTGTCATTGTGCTTCCAAGGTCATAAGCTACTGCAAGCTCAAAGCGCAAGATCAGGCACCACTTAGTTTCCGAGAAACATACGGCGAAAAATACGAAACTTTGACAGCTTCTGCCGGCTCTCCAAATGAGATTTGAGCGCTCAAATTTTAGCCCAGGGTACTATGCCTCCAGGAGAACTGCTTGTCAAAAGCTCGACGCGAAAGCTCGCAGTGGATTTTGGCGGATGAGAAATATCATTAAAATC
>NW_016972383.1:0-394 GCF_001483705.2 Eufriesea mexicana
TAGCACGCCAATAGTATCTTTCCTCCTTATTTATCGAAGAAAGTTAGCTCACCACGATGTTAGACGAAAATGTCAATAAAATTGAATTATCCATCAAGATACCATAGAATTGCAATGGCTATAGCTGGCCAATGGAATCTCTCCTCCTTATTTATGCAAGAAAGGTACCGCACCACGTTATTAGTCGAAAATGTCAATAAAATTGGATTTTCGAGGCAGATTCTACAGCATTGCAATGGCTATAGCACGCCAATAGTATCCTTCCTCCTTGCTTATGCAAGAAAGTTAGCTCACCACGATATTAGACGATAATGTTAATAAAATTGAATTATCCAGACAGATTCTATTGCATTGCAATGGCTATAGCACGCCAATAGTATCTTTCCTCCTTATT
>NW_016972384.1:0-980 GCF_001483705.2 Eufriesea mexicana
CGGCCGCATTGCAGCGAAATGCACAAAAGTCGAAGACATAGTGACCAAACCCCAACTAAACTACCCTAACCTAACGTAACAAAACCCAACCTAACCTGCCGCGACCACTACTTCTGGCAACCCCAGAGTCAAGCCGAATATGATAGAGCACATTAAAGCATAGGAGCCCATAGAATATCTGTTTTGAGTACAAACGTCAGAGCTATCATAACCCAACCAAACTCAAGCTAAACCAACCCAACGTAACCTAACTGAAATTTACGTGCCTAGGCAACTATTGCTGATATCTCCAGAGGCAAGCATAATATACTAATGCAGAATAGAGCGCAGAAATCCATCGAATAGCAGTGAATAACGGAGGAGTCAGAAATATCCTAACCAAACTTATCCCAACCTAACATAACCTCACGTAAACTTACTTAAGCTGACGTGCCGCGACCACTATTGCTGGCCTCACGGGAGCCACGCAGAGTATAGCAGGGCAATGTAGAACGCAGGAATCGACCGAATGGCAGGGTATAGCACAGAAGTGTAGCTACCCTCTCCTAACATAAACAATCTTAGCCTACCCAAACGTAACGTAACCCAATTTATAGTGTCACAAACACTGCTGCTGGCCTCGCCAGAGTGGAGCAGTGCATACCAGAGCAACGTAGAGCGCAGAAGTCCACCGAATAGCAGTGTATACCATGAAAATCAAAGCTAGACCCTCCCAACCTAGCCAATCGTAACGTAACCGAACGTAACATATGTCCACCTAACGTGACCCGACTATAATTACAGGCTTCCCCAGAGACAAGCCGAAAACACTAGGCAAAAGTAGAGAGCAGAAATCCATAGAACCGCAGCGTATAGCAGTGAAGTCAGAGCTATCCTGGCCTACCCCAAGCAAATGCAGCTTAACCTAGCAAAGCCTGCCTCGACACAACCAGCCGTGACCACTATTTCTAGAAGCCCCAGGCCCAAGCAGAGTACAGTAA
>NW_016972385.1:0-303 GCF_001483705.2 Eufriesea mexicana
GCTATAGGCATTGCAAAGCCATAGAATCTTCCTGGAAATTTCAATTTTATTTACATTTTCGACAGATATCGAGGTGAGCTAAGTTTATTGCATAAATAAGGCGGAAACATTCTGTTGGTTGCTCTAGGCATTGCAAAGCTATAGAATCTGGAAGGGAAATTCAATTTTATAGGCATTATCGACTAATATCGTGGTGAGCTCTCTTCCTTGCATAAGTAAGGAGGAAAGATCCTTTCTGAGTGCTATAGAAATTGCATTAATATAGAATGATGCTGAAAATACAATTTTGTTGACATTTTCGAC
>NW_016972386.1:0-364 GCF_001483705.2 Eufriesea mexicana
TAGACCTATTCTCTGGCAAGTAGATTGCTGTACTTGCCATTGGATTGATGGCGTTAGGCGATCCATTCACCATGCTATAACAGATTATAGGTTTTGAATAGACCATTTTTCTGGCAATTATATGTCTGTACTTACCATTGGATTGAAGGCGGTAGTTTTGAATAGACCATTTTTCTGGCAATTATGTGTCTGTACTTACCATTGGATTGAAGGCGGTAGGCGATCTACTCAACAAGCTATAACAGACAATAGATTTCCAATACACCTATTCTCAGGCAAGTAGATGTCCGACCTTGCCATTGGATTGAAGGAGTTAGGCGATCTAATCGCCAAGCTGTGACAGCTTATATATTTTGAACACACT
>NW_016972387.1:0-912 GCF_001483705.2 Eufriesea mexicana
GTCCAATGAAGTCCACGATGTGCCACAGCTCCATTATAATTACTTCTTTTATAGTTTCCAAGTACCTATAGATATTACTAGACATTTTGGCCTTAATGCAACATTTACACTCTATATTCAATTTAACTTTACTTTTCATAACTATTATCAATTGTTCATTCTCCATCTCTTCAATGATCCTCATATTTGTAAGTCAATGCCACACATGTTTCTCTCTTGATACATATGCTGCCTCTTTTCTGTTTCCTGATTTGACATCATATACATTTCCTCTTCTCATTCCTTTTATTCAAACTTAACACATTAGCGATGATCATTGACTTTGACCACTGATATTAATATTCATTTATATCAGGAAGACAACATACCTTTCAGTCTCACTGTATTCTCCATATCTTGTTGTTACAAGTGGCCATCACCTAAATTAATTGTATTTCTTTTTGTCTGCCTAAACCATCTCCATTTTCTGAATTTTTATTTGGCCATCAAAGATTTCTATCTTGTATGTCATATGGTTAACCGACCTAAAATGCAATAGACATATCATACTTTACATATTTATATTGCTGCTTCAATTTTTTCTTGCTATAAAGTATAATTGTTGGCATCTACGCTGATGATATTCCATGAGTCCAATATTTTTCTATTGTTGCACGTGCCTGTTATTTCAACAGAATATTGTCTTTTCTAACTTACACTATTTAATTACAACTAAAGGTTATGTTGATACAAATACTTACATTCTTTTCGTGACGCAACGCACACCTACATGGACACAACAATGCTTCCGGCGTTTGCTTGCAATTTTTTTTCATTTCCCATGCACTCCCCTGTTCACTTGGTGAAAAGTTAACAAATTGCTCAATTTCTGTGTTTAATTTATGAAATTTTATAATTGCGTTGTAAAGGCGT
>NW_016972388.1:0-599 GCF_001483705.2 Eufriesea mexicana
GACTTCAGCGCTCTATAGAGCTCTAGCGTGTTCAGATTGGCACTGGGAAGCCCAGCAATAGCGTTCTCTGCACGTTATGATGAGTTATGATACTTTCGGCTTCGTTTCGTTAGGTTATGTTTGGTCAGGGTTGCATTGACTTTTATGCAATACTCTCCAATTCTATGGACTCCAGCGCTCTCCTTTGCGCTATCACAGTGTGCTTGTCTCTGTGGACGCCAGAAATAGTGCTCTCGGCAAGCACGTTAGGTTCAGTTATGTTACGTATGGTTATGTTAAGTTGGGATACGTTTGGTTAGCATAAATTTGACTTTTGTAATATACACTACTGCTCCGATGATTTCAGCGTTATACATTGCTCTTCTATACTCTGCTCAAATTTAGCGTGGCCAATAATGACGGTCGTGGCACTTAACGTTGGGTTACGTTACGTCTGCTTAAGTTATGTTTGGTTAGGTTTGGGCAGGGTAGCTCTGACTTTTGTGCTATATACTGCTATTCGGTGGATTTTTGCGCTCTATTTTCCCTAATCACTCCTGCTTGGCGCTGGGCAGGCCATCAATGGCGGTCACGGCCCGTCAAGTTCAGTTAAGCTTCGT
>NW_016972389.1:0-1341 GCF_001483705.2 Eufriesea mexicana
AAACCTTTCTGCGTAAATAAGGTGGAAAAATTCTATCGGTTTGCTATGGCCATTGCATTGCAAAAGAATATGTCAGAAAAAATCAATTGTATCGACATTTTCAACTAATATCTTGTTGAGCAAGCTTTTCTGCACGAATAAGGGGGGCAGATTCACTGGTTTGCTGCAGACATTGCATTGCGTCAGATAATGCCCGGAAAACTCAATCTTATTGACATTTTCCTCAAATATTGCGGTGAGCAAACCTTTCTGCGTAAATAAGATGGAAAGATTCCATTGGGTTGCTATAGCCGTTGCATTGCAATAGAGTCTGGCTGAAAAGTTCAATTTCATTGATATTTTCGACTAGTACCGTTGTGAGCAGGATATTCTACAAAATAAAGAGGAAAGATCCTTTTGGTTTGTTATAGCCATTGCGTTGCAATAGAATCTGACTGAAAAGTCCAATACAATTGACATTTTCGACAAATATTGAGGTGAGCAGTCTTTTCTGCGTAAACATCGAGATAAGGTTCTTTTGGTGTGCTATTGCCACAACATTGCAATAGAATCTGATTGAAAAGCTCTATTTTTTTGACAATTTCGACTAATATCGTGGTGAGCAAGATATTCTACTTAAATAAGGAGGAAAGATCCTATCGGTTTGTTATAGCCATTGCATTGCAATAGAATCTGGCTGAAAAGTCCAATTTTATTGACATTTTCAACTAGCATCGCGGTGAGCAGTCGTATCTATATAAATACGAAGGAAAGGTTCCACTGGTTTGCTGTAGCCCTTGCATTGCAGTAGAATCTGACCGGAAAACTCATTATCGACTAATATGATTATGCGCAAACTTTTCGGCATAAGTAAGGAGAAAGGACTCTTTCGGCTTGCTATAGCCATAGCATTGCAATAGAATTTGACTGAAAAGATCAATTCTATTGACATTTTCGACTAATGACGTGGTGAGCAAACTTTTCAGCATAAATCTGGAGGAAAGATACTATTGGATTGCTATGGCCATTGCATTGGAACTGAATCTGTCAGAAAACATGAATTCTATTAACATTTTCGTTTCATATCTTGTTGAGCAAACTTTTCTGCACACGTAAGGGGGAAGATACCATTCGTTTGCTGTAGACATTGTATTCCATTAGATACTGCCCGGAAAACTCAATCTTATTGACATTTTCGTCTAATATTGCGGTGAGCAAACCGTTCTGAAACTGTTCTGCGTAAATAAGGTGGAAAGATTCTATCGGTTTGCTATTGCCAATGCACTGCAACAGAGTCTGCCCGAAAAGTTCAATACTATTGACTTTTTCGACTAATATTGGGGTGAGCAGTCTTTTCTGCGT
>NW_016972390.1:0-508 GCF_001483705.2 Eufriesea mexicana
AACGTTAGGTTGAGTTCGATTACGTTTGTTTATGTTACGTTTGGCTATGTTAGGGTAGGCTACCTTGATCTTTGTGCTATACACATCTATTCCGTGGATTTCCGTGCTCTAATGTGCTTTAATATGCTCTGCTTGGCTCTACGAAGACCATCAATAGTGGTCGCGGCACGTTATAATGTGTTATGCTACGTTTGGTTAGGCTAGGTTGTGCCAGGTTAGGTTAGGATATCCTCGACTTTTGTGCTATACTCTGCCATTCGGTGGATTTCTGCGCTCTAGGTTGCTCTACTATACCGTGCCTGATTCTGAGGAGGCGAGCAATTGTGGCCGCTGCTCGTTACGTTGTGGTAGGCTACTTACGGCTATGTTATGTTGGCTTGTGTTTGGCCTGGATATTACATAAGACTTTTGTGCTATACATGGCGATTCTATGGACTTCTGCGCTCTACTCTCCTCTAATACGTTCTGCTTGACGATGGGGAGGTCGGCAACTGTGGTCTAGGCACGT
>NW_016972391.1:0-1098 GCF_001483705.2 Eufriesea mexicana
GGGCGGCCGAGCCCGGCGCAAACGGGGAACATGGGCGCAGGCGCACTTCACCCACCGGCACGGAGGCCCGCCGCGCCACACCTGAAACAGGTCGACCGCGCTGGAGCATCCGTTCCTTGTGTGACCGAACGCACGGCAACGGAAGCACTGGAGGCGCCGTGCCTCCAAGGCTACGACACGGGCCGTAGTCCAGCCGACGCTGATCCGCCCGCAGTCGGCGGCCTTTCTCGCTGCCGCGAGGGGACACTGAGCCCATACAGAGCCAAGCCCCGAAGCGGAAGACCGGATCACTCCGGTTCTAACTTCCGCCTCGGTGCAATCACGGATCCTAGCCAGGGCAGCGGCTACCTCGCGGGGGGTGACAGAGTCGTTGAGCCCTGTCACCCTCAGCTGCGCTTTCTTGGTGGGAACCGTAACCCGCAAACCGGACCCCTCCAAGGTTCGCTCATTCGCCCGGCGAGAATGGTGGCTCTCTGTGCGCCCTCGGGTCCGCTGACCTCCAGCAGGAGACCGCCGGATGCGGCCCGCCGGAAGCGGCCCGACGGTGGCGCAAGTCCACGATCCCTAGGTCGGCGTGATTTATCTTTCCCCTTTGCTGCGGAGATGGCTTCCGCGCAAGAGATACTCGACCCCTCCGGTAGCCAAACCGTGTCTGCGGCCCGCGAAGGCGGCCGCTTAAGAGTGGGGCCCGGCTTAACGCCGCTCTTCTTCTTGTCTTGACCGTGCATCGCTCCGGTCTTCGCGGTGGTCGCGGGAGGCGCGCGGGCGGAGCAAATCCGTGAGGAGCGGCGCCCCGTCTTACCGACGTGTCTCTTCGGCATACTCGTGGGCACCCTCGCGGGCAGTTGCGGGGCAGCGGTTGCCTGCCGCTGCGTTCGCTTCTCGCGCCTACCGATGACGAGACACCATCTGGCCCCTGCGTCCTTCCCGTCTACGACCCGGGGCCGCGAGCGGGTCCTTCGCCTGGGCGCCAGCGAGCCCGCCATTGCGGCAGTTCTCGCGCCTACCGATGACGAGACACCATCTGGCCCCTGTGTCCTTCCCGGCTACGACCCGGGGCCGCGAGCGGGTCCTTCGCCTGGGCGCCAGCGAGCCCGC
>NW_016972392.1:0-614 GCF_001483705.2 Eufriesea mexicana
AGCTTCCTTGCACAAGTATGGAGTAAAGATTCTATTGGCGTGCTATGGCCATTGTATTGCAATAGGATCTGGCTGGAAGATCCAATTCTATTGACATTTTGGAATATTATCATGGAGAGCTAACTTTCTTGGATAAATAAGGAGAAAAGATTCTATTGGCGTGCTATAGCCATTGCAATGATATAGAATCTGGCTGTAGGATACAATTTTATTCACATTATCGACTAATGTCGCGGCGAGCCTACTTTCTTGCATAAATAAGGAGGAAAGATTCTATTGGCATGCTATAGCCATTGCAGTGCTTCAGAATCTGGCTGGAAAATATAATATTATTCACATTGTCAGCTAATATTGTGGTGAGCTAGCTTTCTTGCATATGTAAGGAGGTAAGATCCTAATGGCGTGCTACAGCCATTGGAATGAGATGGAATCTGACTGGAACATACATAAAATTTTTTTGTCATTATCGACTACTATCGGGGTGAGCTAACATTCTTGCATAGATAAGGAGGAAAGATTCTATTGGCGTCCTATAGGCGTCGCAATGCTATAGAATCTGAGTGGAAAATTCAATTTTGTACAGATTTACAACTAATGCCGCGTTGAGCTAGCTT
>NW_016972393.1:0-861 GCF_001483705.2 Eufriesea mexicana
AAGGCGTTGGGCGACCTATTCACCAAGCTATAGCAGATTATCTATATTGAATAGACCCATTCTTTTGCAAGAACATAGCTTTACTTGCTATTGGATTGAAGGCGTTATGCGATCTAATCACCAAGCTATAACAGCTTATAGATTTTGGATAGACATATTCTGAGGCAGGTAGATTGCTGTACTTGCCATTGGATCGATGGCGTTAGACGATATATTCACCAAGCTATAACAGGTTATAGATTTTGAATATTCCTATTCCCTGGCGTCTAGGTTGCTGTACTTTCCATGGAATTGAAGGCGTTAAGCGATCTATTCCCCAAGCAATAACTGATTATTGGTTTTGTGTAGACATATTCTCTGGCAAGTGGACGGCTGTACTAGCCATTGTATTGAAGGCGTTAGGCGATCTATTCACCAAGTTATAACAGGTTATAGACTATGAATAGCCCTATTCTCTGGCAAGTAGATGGCAGTACTTTTCATTGCATTGAAGGCGTTATGGTACCTAATCACCAAGCTATGACAGTATATATTTTGAAAAGACTTATTCTCTGGCAAGTAGACGGCTGTACTTTCCATTAGACTGAGGGCGTTTGGCGATCTATTCACCAAGCTATAACAGGTTATATATTTTGCATAGACCTATTTTCTTTCAAGTAGATGTCTGCACTTGCCATTGGATTGAAGGCGTTAAGCGATCTATTCACCAAGCTATAACAGATTATAGATCTTGAATAGACCAATTCTCTGACAAGTAGATGGGTGTACTTGCCATTGGATTGAAGGCGTTATATGATATATTCACCAGGCAATAACACGTTATAGATTTTGAATAGACCTATTCTCTGGCAAGTAGATGGC
>NW_016972394.1:0-494 GCF_001483705.2 Eufriesea mexicana
CACAGAAGACCCCTCCTAACCTAAAGGATTTTAAGATAACCAAGCGTATCCTAAGTTACACTTGCGCGCCGCGACCACTATACTTGGCGTTCCCAGAGCCAAGCTGAAAGCATTAGTGCTCTGCAGGGCGCAGGGATCCTCCTAGAAGCAGACTATAGCACTAGAGGCATCGCTACCCTCGCGTAACCTATGGAATCGTAACATAACGGAACGTGTCCAAACTTAGACTGACGTGCCACGACCACTACTACTGGCACCCCAGAGCCAAGTAGGGCACACTAGAGCACAGTAGAATGAAAAAATTCACCGAATAGCAGTGACAAACATAAAAGATAAAGCTATCCTGACTAAATATAGCCTAACAAAACCAAACCGAACGTAACCCTTCTCAACAAAATGCGCCGACACCACTTTTGCTGGCCATCCCAGAACCAAGCTGAAAATATTAAAGCACAGTAGGGAGCAGAAATCCACCTAATAGCAGACAATGGCAT
>NW_016972395.1:0-371 GCF_001483705.2 Eufriesea mexicana
AGTATGGAGGAAAGATCCTTTTGGCGTGCTATTGCCATTGCAATCCTGCAGAATCTGGCAGGAATGTTCAATTTTATTGTCATTTTCAGCTAATATCGTGGTGAGCTAACTTCCTTCCCTAAGTAAGGCGGAAAGATCCTTCTGGAGTGATATAGCCATTGAAATGCAGTAGAATCTGGTAGGAAAGATCAATTTTATTGACATTTCCGAATAATGTGGTGAGCTAACTTTCTTGCATAAACGAGGAGGAAAGATTATATTGGCAAGCTGTAACCATTGCAATGCAATAGGATCTAGCCGGAAAATTTAATTTTATTCACATTTTCGAATAATATTGTAGTGCGCTACCTTTCTTGCATAAATAAGGAGGA
>NW_016972396.1:0-521 GCF_001483705.2 Eufriesea mexicana
CATGACATCAGCTAACGTAACATAACCTAACCTAACCAAACCTAACACAAACTAACGCAACCTTACCTAACCTAACACAACTTAACTTTACCTAACCTAACCTAACCTAACCCAAACTAACTTAACCTAACCTAACCCGTCATAACATAACCCGACTTATCCTAACCGAACCCAACCTAACCCGACCTATCCTAACCCATCCGAACCTAACCGAACCTAACCTAACCAAACATAGTCTGACGTGACATGGCAAGACCGAACCTAACCTAACCTAACCTGATCTAACCTAACCTAACCAAACTTGACCTGGCATAACCGGGCGTAACATGACCTCACTTAACCTAACCAAGCCTAACCTAACCTGACCTCACAAAGGGTAACGTAACCTACCTAACCAAACTTTACATATCCGAACCTAATCTAACGTAACGTAACCTAACCTAACCTATCCTAAACTGAATTAACGTAACCTAACCTAACATAACCTAGCCTAGCCTAACCTAAACCAGCCCAACCCAACC
>NW_016972397.1:0-533 GCF_001483705.2 Eufriesea mexicana
GGCTCTGGAGAGGACAGCAATGCTGATCTCGGTAATTCGTGTTGAGTTAGGCTGCGTTCGGTTAGGTTAGGTTAGGGGAGGTTGTGCGTGGGTATCTTCCTCTTTTGTGCTATACACTGCAAGGCGGTGGCTTTCTGCTGTCTACTGTGCTCCAGCTTATTCTGCTTTCCTCTGGGCACGCCAGCAATGGTGGTCTCGGCACGTGAGGTTTAGTTAGGTTGCGCTTGCAAGTACTTCGTTTGGATGTGTAAGTATTGGACAGCTTTGACTTTTGTGCAATACACTGCCATTCGCTGGCTTTCTACGCTCTACGTTGCTCTAGAACATTCTGCTCGGCTCTGGAGGGCCGGCAGCTGTGGTCTCGGCCCGGTAGGTTGTGATAGGCAACGTTGAGATACATTAAGTTTAGTTATGTTTGTATAGATTCGACTTTCGTGGTATGCATTGATATTCGGCGGATTACTACGATCTACTCTGCTCTAGTATGTTCTGCTTGGCTATGGGGAAGCCAGTAATGGTGGCCGCGGCACGTT
>NW_016972398.1:0-882 GCF_001483705.2 Eufriesea mexicana
CGTTCTACGCTCCTCTAACGTGCTTTGATTGTCTCTGTGGATGCCAGAAGTAATGGTCGCGGCGCATTGGGTTTAGTTAGATATCGTTGGATAATGTTTGGTTTGGTTGATTTCGGTTAGGCTGGGACATGATCGCTTCAACTTTTCCACAATGCACTTCTATTCGGGGGATTTCTGCCCTCAACTGTGCCCTAATATGTTCTGCTTGTCTCTGAGGAGGCCATCAATGGCGGTCTCTGCACGTTGGGCTAGGTTAGCCATCATTTGTATAGGTTACGGCAGTTTGGATAAGCTTCGGATAACTTTGACCTTCGTGTTATATGCTGATATTCGGTGGATTTCTGCGCTCTACTCTGCTCTGCACGCCTCTAGGAAGGCCAGCAATAGCCGTAGCGTCTCCTTAGTTTGCGTTATGTAACGATTGTAAGACGATTGTGTATGTCATGATTGGTCAGCTTTGTAGAGGAAAGCGTCGACTTTTGCGCTATGCACTGCTATTCTGTGGATTTCTGAGCTCTACTGTTCTCTAATATGTTCACCAGGGCCCCGGGAATGCCAGCAGTGGTGGTCTCGGCACGTTAACCTGGGTTATGCTACGTTTAGTTGGGCTAGGTTAGGTGAAGTTAGGATGTGATATCTTCGACTTTTGAGCCTTACGCAACAACATGGCGGCTTTCTGCGCTCTACTGCGCTCTATCATATTCCGCTTCTATCTGTGGACGCCAGCAGTGGCGGTCGCGACACGTTAGGTTGTGTCATGCTACGTTTGGTTAAGTAAGGTTAGGTTAGATTTGGGCAGGATATCATTAATCTTTGTGTTATTCACTGGAATGTGGCCTATTTGTGTGCACTACTGTTCTGTAGTATATTCTGCTCTGCCCT
>NW_016972399.1:0-1217 GCF_001483705.2 Eufriesea mexicana
CAATTATATTGAGATTTTCAACTAATATAATGGTGACATATATTTCTTTCATATATGAGGAGGCAAAATTCTACGGGCGTGTATAGCCGTTGCAGCGCTATAGAATCTGCCTGGAAAATACAATTTTAATGACATTTTCGACTAATATCGCGGTGAACTAGTTTTCTTACATAAATAAGGAGGACTGATTCTATAGGCGCGCCATTGCAATCGCAATGCTATAGAATCTGCCTGGAAAATTCGATTTTGTTGACATTTTCGACTAGTATCGTGGTGACCAAGCACAGCTGCATAGATTGGGGCGAAAAATTCTATTGGCGTGCCATAGACGTTGCAATGCTGTAGAATCTGTCTGGAAAATTCAATTTTAATGACATTTTCGACTAATGTCGAGTTTTCGACTAATATCGCGTTGAGCTAGCTTTCTTGCATTAATACGGAGGAAAGAGTCTATTGGCGCGCCATAGCAATTGCGATGCCATAGAATATGGCTGGAAAATTCAATTTTATTGACAATTTCTACTACCATCGTGGTCAGCGAAGCTTCTTGTATAAATATGGAGGAAATATACTATTGGCGTGCTATAGCTATTGAAATGCTACAGAATTTCGCTGCAAAATTTAAATTTAATGACATTTTCGACTAATATCGTGGTGAGTGAACCCACATGCCTGAATAAGGAGGAAGGATACTACTGACATGCTATAGCCATTGCAATTCCATAGAATCTGCCTGAAAAATTCGATTTGCTTGACATTTTCGAATAATATCGTGGTGAGCAAACCCACTTGCATAAATGAGGATGAAATATTCTACTGGCGCGCTATGGCCATTACAATGCTGTAGAAACTGTTTGTAAAACAGAATTTTATTGACATTTTCGACTAATATCGTGGTGAGCTAACTTTCTTGCATAAATAAGAAGGATAGATTCTACTGGCGCGCCATAGCAATTGCAATGCTATAGAATCTTGCTGGAAAATACATTTTTATTGAAATTTTCGACTATTATCGTTGTGAAATAAATGTATTGCATAAATAAGTATGAAATATTCTATTGTCGCGCTATGGCCGTTACAATGCTACAGAATCTGTTTACCTGTGTGGAAAACTGAATTTTATTGACATCTTCCACTAATATCGTGGTGACCTTTCTTTCTTGCATATATGAGGGGTAAAGATTCTACAGGTGTGCTATTGCCATTGCAATGCAATA
>NW_016972400.1:0-1538 GCF_001483705.2 Eufriesea mexicana
ATGTATGAATGGATGTATGTATGGTTGTGTGTGAGGGTGTATGTATGTATGTATGTATGGATGGATGTATGTGTGTATGGATGCATGGATGTATGGATGTATGGATGAATGTATGGATGTGTGGATGGATGTATGTATGGATGTATGTATAGATGTATGTATGAATGTGTGGATGGATGGACGCATCCGTGGACGGATGTATGGATGGATATATGTATGGATGGATGGACCTATGGATGGATATATGTTTGAGTGGATAGATGTATGGGTGCGTGGATGAATGGAAGGATGGCTGTACGGAAGAATGGGTGTATGGATGGTTTGAGGTATGGATGGACGGATGTACGTATGTATGGATGTATGGACGTCTATATGTATGGACGTATGAATGGATGTAATTATCGATGGACGGCAGTAAGAATGCTAATACGTATGGATGTATGGATGCGAGGATCTGTAGCTGCGTGCATGGATGAATGTGCGGACGGATGTATGTATGGCTGCATGAGTGTATGAATGTATGGATGTATGTATGGACGTTTGTGTGGATGTATGTATGTATGGATGTATGGGTGTATTGATGGATGGATGTATCGATGTATATATGTATGGATGTATGGATCGATGGACCTAACCATGGATGGAAGTATGGATGGTTGGATTTATGGATGTATGGATTTATAAATGAATGTATGTATGTTTGGACGGAAGTACGGCTGGATGGAGGAATGGATGGATGTATGTGTGGATGTATGTATGTATGAATGTATGGATGTATGGATGTATGGATGTATGAATGTATTGATTTACGATTGAATGGATGTACGGATGTGTGGATGTATGGATGTATATATATATGGATGTATGGTTGGATGGATGTATGCATTGGTGTATGTATGTATGTATGGATGGATGGATGGATTGTTGGATGGATGTATGGATGGATGGATGATTGAATCTATGGATGTATGGGAGGGTGGATTTATGGATGGATGCATGTATAGAAGGATGGCTGTTTGGATGGAAGTGTGAATGGATGGTTGGATGTATGGATGATGATGTATGAAGGGATGTATGTATGCATGTTTGTATGGATCCATGCATGTATGTATGGATGGATGTGTGGAAGGTTGTGTGTATGGATGTATGTATGGACGAATGTGTATGTGTATGTATCGATCTATGTATTGATGTATGTATGGATGTATGGATGGATGGATGGATGGATTGTTGTATGGATCAATGGATCGATGGGTGAATGGATGGTTGGATGTATGGATGGATGGACAAATGGAAGGATGTATGTACGGATGAATGGATGTTTGGATGGGTGGATTTATGGTTGTATGGATGTATGAATGTATGGATGTATGGTTGGACGAATATACGGATGGATGGATGAATGGATGTATGTATGGATGTATGTATGTGTGCATGGGTGGCTGGATGGATGAAAGGAAGGTTGGATTTATGTCTGTGTGGATGTATGAATGTATGGATGGCTGGATGGAAGGATGGATAGATGAATGGATCGATGG
>NW_016972401.1:0-719 GCF_001483705.2 Eufriesea mexicana
ATGGTTGTGTGGACGAGTGGATGTATGGATGGATGGATGTGTGAATGGCAGGATATATGGACGGATGAATGTATTGATGCACAGGTGTTTGGATGCATGAATGTATGTTTGAATGTGTGTATGAATGTATGGATGTATGGATGGATGGCTGTGTCGAATGATAGACGTACGAATGGTCCGATTTATGGATGTATGGATCTGTGGATGTATGGATGTATGAATGGATGGATGTATGGATGGTTAGATGTATGGATCGATGGGTGTATGGATAGGTACTTGTATGGATGGATGGATATATGGTTCGATGGATGTATGGATGGGTGGATGTATGGATGGATGCATGCATGTATGTGTGTATGGATGCGTTTACGGATGTATCTATGATTGTATGTATGGATGAGTGTATGGGGATTTGCATGGATGTATGTATGTACGTATGGATGGATGAGTGCATGGATGGATGTATTTATGGATGTATGGATGTGTGGATGTATGGATGTATGTATGGATGAATGTATTGGGGTATGTATGGATGTAATCCTGTATGGATGCATGTATGTATGTATGTATGGATTGATGGATGTATGGATGGATGGATGTGTGGATGGATGGATTTTTGGATGTATCTAGGTGGATGGATGTATGGAAGTGTGGGCGTATGGATGTGTGGATGTATGAATGTATGTATGGATGGATGTATGGATGGATAGATGTATGGA
>NW_016972402.1:0-835 GCF_001483705.2 Eufriesea mexicana
GTACACTGCAATTAGGTGGACTTCTGCGCTCTTCGTTGCTCTAATACACTCTGCTCGACTCTGAGGAGACCAGCAATAGCGGTCGAGGTAAGATAGGTTGAGTTACGTTACGTTCGGTTGTGCCACGTTTCGTTAGGTTAGGAGAGGATAGCTTTGACTTTTGTGCTATACACAGCTTTTCGGTGGATTACTACGATATACTGTGCCCTAATATGCTTTGCCTGGCTCTGGGGATGCCGGCAATGGTGTGCTCGGCACGTACGGTTGAGTTAGGTTACGTTTGGTGAGAGTAGGCTTGTTTGGGTAGGGTTCCTTTATCTTTAACTTTCTTGGCATAGACTGTCATTCGGTGGATTTCTGCGCCCTCCTGTGCTCTAATTTGTTCGGCTTGGCTCTGGGGAGGCCAGCAATAGATGTCTCAGCCTCTCAGGTTTAGTTATTCTATGTATTGTAAGGTTAGGATATGCCAGGTTTGGTTATGATTGCTTTGGCTTTTGTGCTACTCACTGCTTTTCGGTGGATTCCTGCGCTATACGTTGGTCTGCTATTCACCGCTCGACTCCGGGGAGGCCACTATAAGTGGTCTAGGCCCGTGAGGTGGAGTTAAGTTACGTGAGGTTATGTTACGTTCGCTTCGGTTTGGTTCGGGTAGATTTGACTTTCGCAGTATACGCTGCCATTCGATGTATTTCTTCGCTCTACTTTGCTCTAGTATGTTCTGCTTGGCTCTGGGGAAAACCAGCAATAGTTGTCTCGGCGACATAGGTTGAGGTAGGATATGTTTGGTTAGGTTATCTTAGCCCTGGTTCGGTTTGGATAGCTTCGACATTTCTGC
>NW_016972403.1:0-594 GCF_001483705.2 Eufriesea mexicana
AGTACATTTGGCTTGTCTCTGTGGAGGCCAGCGATAGTGGTCTCGTCCAGTTAGGTTCAGTTTGGTTACGTTTGCTTGTGTTACGTTTGGCTATGTCAGGATAGGCTACTCTGGCGTTTGTGATGTACACTGCTATTTAGAGGATTTCTGCGCTCCAATGTGCTCTAACATGCTCTGCTCGGCCCTACGAAGGCACTCAATTGCGGTCGCGGCAAGTTATATTAAGTTATGCTACGTTGGTGTAGGTTAGGTTATGCCAGGTTAGGATAGGCTGTCCCCGACTTTAGTGCTATACACTGCTATTCGGTGGGATTCTGCGATCAACATTGCTATACTATACTCTGCTTGAATCATGGGAGGCAAGCAATTGTGATCGTGGCACGTTACGTTGAGCTGCGTTACGTTTGGTTAGGCTAGGTTAGGCTGTATTTGGCCGGGATAGCTTTGACTTTCGTGCGATACACTGAGCACTGATATTCGGTGGATTTCTGTGCTATACCTTGATCCACTATATTCTGCTAGGCTATGGATAGGCCAGCAGCAGTGGTCGCGGCACGTGATGTTGAGTTATGCTACGTTCAGTTTGGTAAGTTT
>NW_016972404.1:0-2577 GCF_001483705.2 Eufriesea mexicana
CACTTGACGGTACGGTACTTGGTGCATACACGAACAGAGCACCGTTGGCGTTGGATTAACATGCCCAGTGATGAGGTGCATTCCATAACAAGTATAGAATGACAAAATACAGGTACATTGTACCTCAAGGTAATAACAATTGACAACACAAAGCTCGGCACAGCGATCATCTCTGTACTGCTGCCGTCGGATTACAGTGTTCACTGGCGATTTATGTTACATAGCGATTCTTGTATGACAAGCAGCGGAGCCAATATCCATCGATACATTAACAATTGACAAGACATTACTGAGTACATCCATCATCACAGTAACGTAGCCGTTGGATTGCTCTGCTCACTGATGTCGTAAATCACCAAGCAACTCTAGAATAACATATGTATGAAATGGTTGTTGATAGCGATATTTACAATTGCCAGTGCGGTGTATAAACCATCCACAAACAGTGCATTGCAGGCATTAGATTAGTCTGTTCAATGATCACTTTGACACTATAGCAATTCTAGGATTGCAAATTATGTTTCCATTATCCCTCGAGATATTGACAATTGACAACTCAGTACTGAGTAGAGCAGTCATGACAGTAATAAAGCTGTTGTCCTAATTTGTTCGCTAATGACGTTAATAACAAAGGAAGCCTGGAATGATCAATGCATAGTGCGGTTATAACTTGAGATAGTTGAGAGTACGGTACTTACTGCAATTACCAATATAGCACATTAGCCGATAGATTATTCTGTTCATTGTTAATGCAAATTCTATAACAGATCTAGACCGACAAAATAGGGATTTCCTGACCCTCGAGATATTGAGGATTTACAACGTACTGCTGAGTACAGCCATCATCACAGTAATGTTGCCGCTCAACTAAATAATTCACTGATGACGTAAATTCCAAAGTAATTCCAGAATAACCTATGCTTCGTACGGTATCGGCAGGTGATGTTTGCAATTGACAGATAGGTACTTAGTACATTGAACAACAGAGCACAGTTGCCGAATTGACAGAACGGCAATTAGTTCATCCACCAACAGGGAAGTGCTGCCGCTGGATTCAGATGTTTATTGATCATTTTGTATCTATAGCATTTCTTCGAAACGCAAGGCACGGATCCATTGTCCCAAGATATATTAACAATTGACAACAGAATTCTGAGTGGAGCCAACATCTCAGTACTGTAGCCGTTCGAATACATTGTCCACTGATGAAGCGAATTCGCAAGCAATTGCGGAATAAGCTACCAATAGCGTGGTTATGGCTAGTAACATTTACATGTGACATTACGTCAATTAGTGCATATACCAACATTTCTCTGTTGCTGTTGTATTCAAATATTCAATGTTCAGTATGATTCTAAAGCAATTCTTCGAATCACAAAACACAGATCCAGAGTCCCTAGTGATATTAACAATTAACACCAGAGTACAGAGTAAAGCCATCATCACAGTAATATAGCCGTTGGATTAATTCGTTCATCGATGACACGAATTGCCCAGAAGTTCTAGAATAGTCATTGTGCAGACAGTTATGTATGGGGATATTTACAATTGACAGCGCGGTGCTTAGTACAACCACAAAGAGGTCACTCTAGCCGTGTGATTAGTCCGTTCGATGATAATTTAGATTCCACAGCAACTCTGCAATGTCAAAACACATATGCTTTACCCCCCAAAGTCATTAGAAATTTACCTGATGATAATTAGTGCAGACATTGTCGCAGGACTACAGCTGTTGGATCGTTTGCTCACTGATGAATTAATTTCCTCGGCAATTCCAGGGTATTCAATGTATAGAACTGTTATGTAAAGAGATATTCATAATTGTCAGTACAGCACGTAGTACATCAACCAAAGGACCACAGTAACCGTTGGTATAATCTGTAGAGTGAGGATTTATTATCTATTGCCAATCTAGAAGGACAAAGGGCACATCCACTATCGTTCGAGATTTTAGCAATTGGTAACACAGTACCAAATACAGCCATCTTCACAGTAATATATCCGTGGGATTGGTTTTGTTTAATGGTGATATATATTCCGAAGCAATTCCAGAACTATCAATGTAATGGAAGGAATATTCTAGAGATATTTGCATTTGTCAGGGCGGTACTTAGTATGGTCGCGAACAGAGCACTGTAGCTGTTGGACTAGTTTGTTCGCTGATGATATGGGTTACACAGCACTGCGAGATTAATCAATGTATAGTACGGTTACGGATAGAGATATTTACAATCGACAGAACTGTACATTGTACATCCACCGACAGAGCAATCTAGCGGTTTGATTGATCTCTTCAATAATATCTTTAATTCTCTTGCAATAGCAGGGTGACAAAGGACAGGTCCCTCATCTCTCGAGATCTTAAGATCTGGCAGCACAGTCCTGCATACAGCCAACATCAGAGTATGGGTGCCGTTGCATTAATTCGATCACTGACGATTTAAGTTCCACCGCAATTCCAGTATTATCAATCTATGGAACTCTTATGGCTTGAGACATTTGCAATTGACATTACGGTACATAGTACATCCACCATGAGGTCACTATAGCCGTTAGCTTTATCAATACACTGGCAAC
>NW_016972405.1:0-963 GCF_001483705.2 Eufriesea mexicana
GCACTGCTATTCGGACGATTGAAGAATCCTATATGGCTCTGCTATACTCTGCTTAGCTCTCGTAATGCCTGGGTTTCGTTACGTCTGCTTATGATACGATTGGTTAGGTTAGAATAGGGTAGCTCCCTCTTTTGTGCTCCGCACAGCTATTCTATGTCCGTTTGCGATTTTCTGTTCGCTATCGCACTCCGCTTGTCTCTGTGAACGCCAGGAATAGTGTCCTGGTCACTTTAGTTTGAGTTACGTTACGTTTGGATATGTTAGGTTTGGTTAGGCTTCGTTAAGATGGCTTTGACTTTTGAGCTGTACACTATTATTCGGTCGAATTCAGCGCTCTACATTGCTGTGCAGTAATCTTCTTAGCTCTCGTGACGCCAGCAATGGCGGTCGTGGAACGTCAGTATGGGTCACGTTACGCCTGCTTATGTTACGTTCTGATAGGTTAGGATATGCGAGATTTGACTTTTCGGCTTTACGCTGCTATTCGGTGGATTTCTGCGCTCTACTGTGCTCGAACATGCTCTGATTGGCTCTGTGTCGGCCAGCAATGCCAGCAGTAGTGGTCTCGGCACGCTAGGTTGAGATACGCTACGTTTGGTTGGGGTATGTTAGTCCATGTTAGGTATCTGTTGCTTTGGCTTTCGTGGTATACACTGCTATTCGGCGGATGCCTAGTTCTACTGTGCTCTGCTATGATCTGCTCGAATCTGGGGAAACCAGCAATAGTGGTCTCGGCACGTTATGTTGTGATACCTTGCGTATAGTTATGTTACGTACGGTTAGGTTAGAATAGGTTAGCCTTGGCTTTTGTGCTGTACACTGACATTGTATGGATTTTTCCGCTCTACATTGCTCTAATAGGCTCTGTTTTGCTCTAAGGAGGCCAGAAAGAGCATCCTTGGCACCTTGTGTTTAGTTAACGTGTGCTCGGTTAGGTTAGGTTAGGACAGGTTATGTCAGGAC
>NW_016972406.1:0-495 GCF_001483705.2 Eufriesea mexicana
TTTCGACTAATATCGTGGTTAGCTATCTTTCTTGCGTAAATAAGAAGGAAAGATTCTATTGGCCTGCTATTGCCATTGCAATGCCAAATAATCTGACTGGAAAAATCAATTTTATTGACATTTTCGACTAATATCTTGGTGAGCTACCTTTCTTGCATAAACAAGGTGGAAAGATTATATTGGCAAGCTATTACCACTGCAATGTTGTAGAATCTGGCTGGAAAGTTCAATTTTATGGTTATTTTCGACTTATATCGTGGTGAGGTAGCTTCCTTGATTAAGTATGGAGGAAAAATCCTTTTGGCGTGCTATAACCAATGCAATGATATGGAATGTGCCTGGCAGTTTCGATTTTATCGACATTATCGACTAATATCGTGGTGAGCCAACTTCCTTGTATTAGATAGTAAGGAGGGAAGATTCTATTGGCGCGCTATTGCCATTTCAATGCTACAGAATCTGGACGGAAAATTCAATTTTATTGACATTTTCGAC
>NW_016972407.1:0-564 GCF_001483705.2 Eufriesea mexicana
CTTTACTTTTTTCTAATATGCTCTGCTTGGCGCTGCGGATGCCAGTAACGGTGGTCTCATCACATTAGGTTGAGACAGGCTTCGATCGACTAGGTTAAGCTGTGTCAGGCTAGGTTAGGTTGTGTCTTACTTTTATGCTTTGCACTCCAGTGCGGCTGATTTCTGCGCCCTACTCGTGCCGAGATAACTATCCCCATGGCCAAGCAGAACATATTACAGGAGAGCAGAGCGCACAAATCCAATGTGTCGCAGTGTATACCAGAAATGTCGGAACTATCCGAATATAACCAAGGCTCACATAACCTAACCAAACGTATCATATCTCAGCCTAACCTGCCGAGACCACCATTACTGTCTTCACCAGGGCGAGGCAAACCATACTAGAGCACAGTAGAGTGAAGAGGTGCTCCGAAAAACAGTGTATACCACGAGAGTCAAGGTTATCCGTGCATAACCCAAACAAACGCAACGTAACCTAACGTAGCCTAACACAACCTAACCTTCAGAGTCCACTACTACTGACCTCCCAAGATTTGTGCAGAGTATAGTGGAGCAATGAAGTGC
>NW_016972408.1:0-995 GCF_001483705.2 Eufriesea mexicana
GCTATAGAATCTGTCTGGAAATCTCAACTTTAATGAGATTTTGGACTAATATCGTGTGGAGCTGACTTTCTTGCATAAATAAGGTGGAGGGATTATATTGGCGCGCCATAGCAATTGCAATGCTATACAGTCTGGAGTGAAAATTAAATTTTATTGACGTTTTCGACTAATATCGTGGTGACCTAACATTCTTTCATATATAAGGAGGAAAGATTCTATCGGCGTGCTATAGCCATTGCAATGCCACAGAATCTGGCTGGAAAATTCCATTTTGTTTACACTTTCGACTAATATCGTGGTGAGCTAACTCTCTTACATAAATAAGAAGGATAGATTCTGTTGGCGTGCTATAGACATTACAATGCTATCAAATCTCGCTGCAAAATTCAATTTTATTGACATTTTCGACTAATGTCGCAGTGAGAAATCCCACTTGCCAAAATAAGGAGGAAAGATCCTATTGACATGCTGTAGCCACTGCAATTCCACAGAATCTGCCAGAAAAACTTGATTTCATTGACATTATCGACTAATATCGCGGTGAGCGAACACACTTGCATTAATAAGCATGAAATATACTTTTGCAAGCCATAGCCAATGCAATGCTATAGAATCATGCTGGGAAATACATTTTTTTGACATTTTCGTCTAATATCGTGGAGAAATAACTGTATTGCATAAATAAGGATGAAATATTCTATTTGCGCGCTATGGCCACTAAAATGCTATAGAATATTGCTGGAAAATTCAATTTTATTGACATTTTCGACTAATATCGCTGTGACCTAACTTTCTTGCATATATAAGGAGGATAGATTCTACTGGCATGCTGTAGCTATTGCAATGCTATAGAATCTGGCTGGAAACTTCAATTAGTCTGGCTGGAAACTTCAATTTTATTGACGTTTTCTACTAATATCGTGGTGAAAACAACCACGTGCATAAATAGGGATGAAATATACTATTGGCGCGCCATAGCCAATGCAATGCTATAG
>NW_016972409.1:0-678 GCF_001483705.2 Eufriesea mexicana
TGAGCCATTCAATGATATTCGGTTGATTTCTGCGCCTTGTTGCGCTCTAATTTGTCCTGCTTTCCTGCGGCGTGGCGAGTAACAGTGGTCCCGACATGTTTGATTCAGTTATGTTACGTTCCTTTAGGGTAGGTTGGTAAGGCTTGGACAGGACTTCTATGGCTTTTCTCTTTACACAGTTATTCGGAGGATTACGGCGCTCTACAATACTGTACTATACTCTGCTCGAATCTCTGTGGGCGGGTGATAGTGGACGTGGCACGTTACCTTCAACTGTGTTATGTTTGGTTATATTAGGTTCGGATAGGTTTGATTAGGATAACCTCGACTTTCGTGCTATACCCTGTTATTCAGTGGACTTCTGCGATCTACTCTGCTCAACTATACCTTGATTGGCTCTGGAGGTCCCAGCAGCAGTGTTCGTGGCTCGTTCTATTGAGTTATGCTACGTTTGGTTAGCTCAGGTTTTGCCAGGTTAGGGTAGTATGTCCCAGGCTTTTGTGCTATACACTGCTGTGCGGTGGATTTCTGCATAGATTGCTTTACCATAACCCGCCGGACTCTGGGAGGCCAGTGATAGTGGCCTCGGCACGATAGTTTTGTTAAATTTCGTATCGCTGGGAAATGTAGGGAAGGTACGGTCAGAATTACCTTGACTATGCGCTGTACACTGCTACA
>NW_016972410.1:0-481 GCF_001483705.2 Eufriesea mexicana
ATTGAACTTTTCAGTCAGATTCTAATGCAATGCTATGGCTGTATCAAGCCAATAGTATCCTTCGTCCTTATTTATGCCGAAAAGTTTGCGCAAAACCATATAAGTCGATAATGAGCTTTTCGGATAGATTCTACTGAAATGCAGGGGCTACAGCAAACCAGTCGAATCTTTCCTTCGAATTTAGTCAGATACGTTTTCTGACCGCGATGTTAGTCGAGAAGCTCAATAGAATTGAACTTTTCAGGCAGATTCTACTGCAATGAAATGGCTATAGCAAACCAATAGAATCTTGCCCCCTAACTTGTGCTGAAAAGCCTGCTCAACAAGATATTAGTCGAATATCTCAATGGAATTAATCTTTTCTGACAGATTCTGTTGCAATGCAATGGCCACAGCAAACCAATAGGATCTTTCCTAGTGATTTATGCAGAAAAGTGTGCTCACCACGACGTTAGTCGAAAATGTCAATAGAATTGAACTT
>NW_016972411.1:0-1536 GCF_001483705.2 Eufriesea mexicana
TGTATGGATGTATGGAAGGATGTGTGTATGTATGTATGGATGGATGGATGTATGTGTGGCTGTTTGTATGGATGGATGTATGTGTGGGTGTATGTATAGATGCATGTATGGATGGATGAATCGATGTATGTACGGATGTATGAATGGATATGTCCATGGATGTATGTATGGATGTGTGTATGAATGTATGTGTGGATGTATGGATGGATGTATGTATGGACGTGTGTATGGTTGTATGTATGGATGTATGGATGTACTTATGGATGTCTGTATGGATGGATGGTTGTATGGTTGTTCGTTCTTATGGATGTATGGGTGTGTGGGTGTATGGATTTATGGATCGATGGATGTATGGATGGGTGGATGAATGGATGGATGGATGTACGGAAGGATGTATGTTCTGATGGATGGATGTATAGATGGATGGATTTATGGATGTATGGTTGTATGAACGTATGGATGTATGTATGGTTGGATGTATGTATGGATGGATGGATTTTTGGATGTGTGGATGTATGTATGTATGGATGGATGGATGTATGGGTGGATAGATGTATGTGTCGATGGATGCATGGATGGGCCCTTGTGTGGATGGGTGGATGTATGGGTGGATGGATGTATGGCAAGATGGATGTATGGGTGGATGTATGTATGGATGAATGGTTGTATCGATGGATGGATGTATGTGTGGATTGATGTACGAATGTATGGATGTACGAATGAATGGATGTTCGGATGTATATATGTATGAATGTATGTATGTATGGATGTATGGATGTATCGGTATACGGATCGATGCATGTATGGATGTGTACATGCATGGATCGGGGGATGTACGGATGGGTGCTTGTATGGACGGATGGATGCATGGTTCGATGGATGTATGTATGGATGTGTGTATGGATCGATGGATGTATGGATGGGATGATGTATGGATGGATGGACGTATGGAAGGATAGACGCATTTCTGTATGGATGTGCGGGTGGGTGAATGGGTGGGTGGATGAAGTGAAGAACGTGTGAAGGGATGGGTGGAGGAACAGATGCATGGATGGATGGAATGGTGTATGCATGGATGCATGTATGGATGGATATATGGATGTATGTGCGGATGCGTGTAAGGATATATCCATGGATGAATGTTTGGATGTGTGTATGGATGTATGTGTGGATGTATGTGTGGACGTATGTATGGATGTGTGTATGCATGTATGTATGGACGGATGTATTTTTGTATGTATGGATATATGTGTAGATGTATGTATGCATGAATGGATGGGTGGATGAGTGGATTGTTGTATGGATGTTTGGATGTGTGGATGTATGGATGGATGGATGTATGAAAGGATGAATGTATGGATGGATGGAGGTATGGGTGGATGGCTTTATGGATGTATGGATGTGTGAATATATGGGTGTACCGATGGACGGATATACGGATGGATGGATGTATGGATGTATTGATGTATGGAAATATGGGTGTATGAATGTATGTATGTATGTATGTATGTATGGATGTATGGATGTAGGGATGTA
>NW_016972412.1:0-290 GCF_001483705.2 Eufriesea mexicana
GGAAGAAACTCTAGCCCAACCTGTCCCACCCTACCCTAAACGAACGTACCATACCACAACGTATGGTGCCGAGATCAGTGTTGCTGGCATCCACAGAGCAAAGCAAAATGTATTAGAGGAGCGTAGAGCGCGGAAGTCCATAAAATGGCAACGTACAGCAGAAAAGTCAATTCTAACCTTACCAAACACAGACCAGCCTAACCCAACCAAGCGTAACATAGCTCAAACTGACGTGCTGCGGTCCCTGTTGCCGGCCTCGCCAGAGACACGCAGAGTATATTACAGCACAG
>NW_016972413.1:0-585 GCF_001483705.2 Eufriesea mexicana
TAGATTGTCGAAACTAGGCTTTCTGATTAAAATTTTTGCACCTATTTCGATAGAATGAAGCCCTCTCTAAGTAATCTGCTTGCCATTTTCCGGATTTTCCTGCTGGTTTGCGTAAAATAGTGCCGAACGTGGAAGTGTGCGTGACAGGTGTGTGCGACGTTGGCCGTCGTGTCTTAGATTGTCGAAACTGGGATTTCTGAATAAAATTTTTGCACCTATTTCGATAGAGTGAAGCACCCTCTAAATAATCTACTTGCCATTTTCCGGATTTTCCTGCTCGTTTGCGTAAAATAGTGCCGAACGTGGAAGTGTGCGTGACAGGTGTGTGCGACGTTGGCCGTCGTGTCTTAGATTGTCGAAACTAGGGTTTCTGATTAAAATTTTTGCACCTATTTCGATAGAATGAAGCCCCCTCTAAATAATTTGCTTTCCATTTTCCGGATTTTCCTGCTCGTTTGCGTAAAATAGTGCCGAACGTGGTAGTGTGCGTGACAGGTGTGTGCGACGTTGGCCGTCGTGTCTTAGATTGTCGAAACTAGGCTTTCTGATTAAAATTTTTGCACCTATTTCGATAGAATGAAGCCC
>NW_016972413.1:7585-7910 GCF_001483705.2 Eufriesea mexicana
TTAGATTGTCGAAACTAGGCTTTCTGATTAAAATTTTTGCACCTATTTCGATAGAATGAAGCCCCCTCTAAATAATCTGCTTGCCATTTTCCGGATTTTCCTGCTCGTTTGCGTAAAATAGTGCCGAACGTGGAAGTGTGCGTGACAGGTGTGTGCGACGTTGGCCGTCGTGTCTTAGATTGTCGAAACTAGGCTTTCCGATTAAAATTTTTGCACCTCTTTCGATAGAATGGAGCCCCCTCTAAATAATCTGCTTACCATCTTCCGGATTTTCCTGCTCGTTTGCGTAAAATAGTGCCGAACGTGGAAGTGTGCGTGACAGGTG
>NW_016972414.1:0-611 GCF_001483705.2 Eufriesea mexicana
CCTAACCTAACACAACCGAACGTAACCTAACTGAACCTAACATGCCACGAGCACAATTTCCCTAATCCCGAATGTTGAGCAGACTATAATAGATCAATGTATAGCGCAGAAATCGATTGAAGGGCAGAGTATAGCGCAAAAGTCAAAGCAGCCAAACGTGCCCAAGCCTAGCCTGACTGAACACAAAATAACTCAACCTAACTTGCCACGACCACTATTCCTGTCGTACTCGGTCACAAGCAGAGTGTTGCAGCGCACAGTATAGCGCAGAAGCCCATGGAATCGCGGTGTATAGCAGAATAGTCCAAGCAATCCAAACCTATTCCAAACTAACATAACCTCACCAAACGTAGCCTAACTCAGCCTAACGTGCAGAGACCACCATTACTGGCCTCCCCATGGTCGAGCAGAGTATAGTAGAGCTATGAAGAGCGCAGAAATCCACCGAATAATCCACCGAATAGCAGTGAATAGCAAAAAAGGCAAAGTTAACCTATCATAACCTAATCAAGCTTTACCTGACCAAACGACACATAGGTAAACCTAAAGTGACGAGAGTACTATTGCCACACTCCCCTGCGCCAAGCAGAGCATATTAGAGGAGAGGAGAG
>NW_016972415.1:0-1518 GCF_001483705.2 Eufriesea mexicana
CTAGACTACGTTTTGTTAGGTTAGGTTAGGTCATGTTCGGTTAGGATATCTCTGACCCTTGTGCTATTCACTGCAATACGGTGGATTTCTGCGCTCTACTGTCATTTAGTATATTCTGCTTGGGTCTGGGGATGCCAGGAGCGTTGGTATCGGCACGTTAGGCTGAGTTGATCCACGTTTGGTTATGTTACGTTTGGACAGGTCAGGATAAGGTAGCTTAGACCTTTTGCTATAAACTGCATGTCGGTGGATTGCTGCGTTCTAAGTATCTCTACTATACTCTGCTCGTCTCTGGGTTTGCCAGAAACTGTGGTCTCGGCCTGTTGGGTTGAGCTAGTTTACGTTCGGCTATGTCACGATTGCCTCGTTACGATAGGATAGCATTGACCTTTTTGTGCTGCGCATTGCTATTCGGTTGATCTCTATGCTCTACTGTGCTCGAGTATACTCCGCTAGACTCTGGGAAGGCCAGCAATAGTGTTATCGCCGCGTAAGTTTGAGCTAAGTCGCGTACGGTTATGCTAGGATTGGTTAAGTAGTGGTAGGGTTGCTTTGAATCTTGAGCCATGCACTGCGATCCTATGGACTTCTGTGCTCCACTCTCGGCTAATGTGTTCTGCTTGGGTCTGGGGACCAGGAACGTTAGGCCGTGTTATGTTACGCTTGGCTGCGTCAGGTTTCGATACGATGGGATAGGTTATCTTTGCCTTTTGTGTTATACACAGCTATTCGGTGGATATCTGTGCTCCACTGTCCCCCAATATTTTCTACTTGTCTCTTGGCAGACCGGCATCAGTGGTCTCGGCACGTTATGTCGAGTTATGCTATGTTTGGTTAGGTTGGATTAGGTCAGGTTAGGTCAGCATCACTTCGACTTTTGTGCTGTCTACAATATTCCATATTCTACAGCTATTCGCTGGATATGTGAGCTCTACTGTGCTCTACTATATTCTGCTTGGCCCTAAGGATGCCAACAATATTAGTCTTGGCACGTTAGCACGCGTTATGTTACTTTTCGTTATGTTTGGTGTTGCCGAGTTCGGTAAGTGTAGCTTCGTCTTTCTAGATGTACACTGATGTTCGGTGAATTTCTGCGCTGGACTGTGCTCTACTATATTCTGGTTGGACCCGTGGACGCCAAAAATAGTGGTTGAGGGCCGTTACGTTGAGTTTTGATACGATACGTTAGGTTATGTTAGTTTGGGTTATGTTCGGATATTCTTGACTTTTCTGCTGTACGCTGCCATGCTATGGATTTCTGCTAGCTAATTTCCTCCAATATGTCCTGCTTCGCTCTGGGGAGGCCAGCAATACTGGCCGCGGCACGTCAGGCTGAGTTAAAGTACGTTTGACTGTGCTGAGCTTCTTTGGATTCAGCTGAGATAGCAATAGCAATAGCGTTTGTGCTACGCACTGCTATCCTATGAACCTCTGCGTTCTCCTGTGGCTATCACTCTGTGCCTTCGTCTGTGAACGCCAGGGGTAGTGGTCGTGGCATGTTAGGTTTGGTTACCTTCA
>NW_016972416.1:0-612 GCF_001483705.2 Eufriesea mexicana
TATTTATGCTACAAAATTAGCTCACAACGATATTAGTCGAAAATATCAATATAATTGAATTTTGCGGTCAGATTCTATTGCATTCTAATCGCTATGGTATGCCAATAGAATCCTTCCTCCTTATTTATGCAACAAAATTAGCTCACCACGATATTTGTCGAAAATGTCCAAAAAATTGAATTTTCCAGTAAGAGTCTATAGTACTGAAATAGCTGTAGCGTGCCCACAGCATATTTCCTCCAAATTTATGCAACAAAATTACCTCACCACGATATCAGTCGAGAATGTCAATAAAATAGAATAAAATAGAATTTTCCAGTCAGATTCTATAGAATTGCAATGGCTATAGCATGCCAATAGAATCTTTCCTCCTTATTTATGCAACAAAACTAGCTCACCACGATAAAAGTCTAAAATGTACATAAAATTGAATTTTCCAGTCAGATTGTAAAGCACTGCAATGGCTATAGCATGCCAGTAGAAGCTTTCCTCCTTATGTATGCAACAATATTAGCTCACCACGATATTAATCGTAAATGACCATAAAACTGAATTTTCCAGTCAGATTCTGTAGTACTGAAATAGCTATAGCGTGCTCATTGAATCTTTCCT
>NW_016972417.1:0-703 GCF_001483705.2 Eufriesea mexicana
AGATGTTTGTATGGATGTATGTATGTGTATATGTATGGATGTGTGTATGGATGTATGGGTGGCTGTATGAGTGGATGCATGCATGTATATGAGGATGTATGTATGGATGTATGTATGGATGGATGTATGGATGTATGTAGGGATGGATATCTGGATGGATGTATGGATGGATGTACGAATGGATGTATGTATGGGAGAATGGACGGATGTATGGATTTAGGTCTGTATGTATGATTGGTTATATGTATGTGAGTATGGATGTGTGTATGGTAGTGTGTATGGATCTATGTATGGATGTATGTATGGGTGTATGTATTGGTGTATGCATGGATGCATGTATGGATGTATCAATGGATCTTTGTATGGATGTATGAATGGATGTATGAGAATGGATGTATGTATGGATGAATTTGGGGATGTATATATGGATGGAAGGATATACGCATGGATGGATGTATGGATGGATGGATGCATGGATGGGTGGATGTATGTATGGAAGGTTGTGTGGATGGATGGGAGTATGAATGGATGGACGTATGGATGAATGTTTGTATGGATGGATGGGTGTATGGAAGTTGGGTTGTGTGTATTGATGTATGTATGGATGTGTGTATGGATGTATGTATGTATGTATGTATGGACGCATTTGCGGATGTATGTGTGCATGTATGTATGTCTGCATGGATGTATGTATGTATCTATG
>NW_016972418.1:0-536 GCF_001483705.2 Eufriesea mexicana
ATACATCGGATGCAATGCGGTTTTGATGGCTGTACAGTGTACTTTGCAGCCAATTGCAAATATCTCAAGGCATAATGGGCCGGTCTTCATTATATTCTAGAATTGCTGTAGAATATAGGTCACCACTGAGCAAAATAATCCTTCGGCTACAGTGCCCTTTTGTTCTTGTAGTTAGTACCGTACTGTCAGTTGCGTACATCCCTACATATAACAGTAATACTCAATGATTATTTTAGAGTGGCTGTGGAATACAAGTCGTCAATGAAAAAGTTATTCCAACGCCTACGTTACTGTGACTATGGCGGTACTCGGTACTATTTTGTCAATAGAAAATGTCTCAGGGAATAATGGATGTGTACTTTTCATTCCAGAATTGCTGTGGAATATATGTCACCAGTGGACAGATTAATCGAAGGGTAACAGTGCTCTGTTTGTGGATGTACTTAGTACCGTACTGTCACTTATAACTATCGCTGGATATAACCGTACAATTCGTTGATTGTTCTAGAACTGCCTTGGAATTTGCAACATGAGTG
>NW_016972419.1:0-943 GCF_001483705.2 Eufriesea mexicana
TTGAGTTATGTTACGTTTGGTTATGATAAGTTTGGATATATTAGGATAGGGTGGCTTCGACTATTCTGCTCTACACCGCTATGCTGTGTCTTTCTGCTCTCCAGTGTGCTCTAGTATGTTCTGAATGGCCCTGTGGTGTCCAGCAACGGTGTTCTCGGCACGATTGGTTGAGATATGCAACGTTCGGTTATGATATGTTTGGTGAGGTTATGATATGGAAGTTCCTTCTTTTGTGCAATACACTGATATCCGCGGATTTCTGCGCTCTTGTGTGTTTTAATATTCTCTGCCTGGCTCTGTGGTGGCCAGGAATTGTGATCTCGGCACGTTACGCTGAGTAAGGTTACGTTCCGTTTGGTTGGGTTAGGCTAAGTTTTGGTTAGGGTAGCTTTGATTTTCGTGCTATACACCGTTATCCCTTCGATTCCTGCGGCCTACTGTGGTCTGCTACAGTCTGCTTGGCTCAGGGGATGCCAGTAGCAGTAGTCGTGGCACGCCATAACACGCCATGTTGATTTACGCTAAGTTAGGAAAGGTTAGACCAGGTCTGGTTATGTTATGGTATCACCGACTTTTTTGCTTTACACTGCAATGCGGCGGAATTCTGCGCACTACTGCGCTCTAGTACATTCTGCTTGTCTCTGTGGGTTCCTGCAATAGTGGTCCCGTCGTGTTAGGTTAGTTAGGTTACGCTTGTGCATGTTACGTCTTGCTAGGTTAAAAGAGGCTACTTTGGCTTTTGTGCTATACACTGCTTTCCGTGTATGTCTACGTTCTAATGTGCTCTAATATGTTCTGCTTGGCTCTGGGGTGCCCAGTAATAGCGGTCTCGGCACGTTAGGTTAAGTTAGGTTACGTTTCGCTAGGCTAGCTTCGGCATGTTCGGTTAGGATTTCTTCGACTTTCGCGCTGTGCACAGCAATTTGGTGGATTCCAGCGCTCT
>NW_016972420.1:0-328 GCF_001483705.2 Eufriesea mexicana
CCCAAACAAACATAACCCAACCAAACGTAACGTAACTCATCTAAACGTTCCGATATAGGTATTCCTGGCATCGCCAGAGCTAAGATGAGAACAGTAGAACAGAGTACAGCGCAGAAATCAACCGAATAGCAGTGTATAGCGCGAAAGTCAAAACTAGCCCCTAGCATTACGATGTATGGCATATAGGTCAAAGATATCAAATCCTTAGCTGACCTAACCTAACCTAACCCATCGTAGCGCAGCTCAACATGTGGTACCGAGACCGCCATTCCTGGCCTTCCCAGAGGCAAACAGAACATACTAGAGTACACAATAGAGCTGAAACCCG
>NW_016972421.1:0-372 GCF_001483705.2 Eufriesea mexicana
GTATGGGTGTATGGATGAATGGATGTATGGTTGGTAATATGTAGTTGGCAGGATATATGGATGCATGGATGAATTGATGTACAGATGTTTGGATGCATGAATGTATGCTTGTATGGATGTATCTATGGATGTTTGTATGGATGTATGTGTGGATGTATGGATCGATGAGTGGAAAGATGTGTGTATGGATGTATGTATGCAAGAATGTACATGTGTGTGTATGGATATGTGTAATGATGTATGTATGGAAGTATGGATAGGTGGATGGATGGATTGTTGTATGGATGCATGGATAGCCGGATGTATGGTTGGGTGGATGTATATGTGGATGGATGTATGTACGTATGTATGTATGTTTGTTCGAATGTATGG
>NW_016972422.1:0-655 GCF_001483705.2 Eufriesea mexicana
TTGGCGCTGGGTAGGCCAGCAGTAGCGACCGTGGCACGTTAGATTAAGTCAGCTTGCGCTTGAATATTTTACGTTTGGTTAGGTTAGGATACAATAGATTATGCTTTTGTGCTGCACACTGCTATTCGGAGGATATCTGCGCCTTACTTTGCTCTAATATGTGCTGTTTGTATCTGGGGAATCCGGCAGTGGTGGGCGTGGCACATTTGGATGCTACGCTTGGTTTGTTTGGGTTGGGATATGTTTGGTTAGGATGGCTTTGACTTTTGTGCTATACACTGCTATTCGGTGGATGTCTGCGCACCACTGTGATCTAATATTTTCTGCTTTGTTCTGGAGAGGCTGGAATAGCGGTCTCGGCATGGTAGGCAGGGCTATGCTACGCTCGGCTATGCTACGTTGCGTTGTGTTAGGATAGGGTAGCTTCGACTACTGTGCTATGCACTGCGATTTTATTTACTTCTGCGCTCTATTCTCCTCTATTATGCTCTGCTTGGATCTGGAGAGGCCAGTAATAGTTGTCCTGGCACGATAGGCTTTGCTATGCTGCGTTTGCTAATGTCACGATTGGTTATGTTAGGTTAGGGTAGCTTTGACTTTTGTGTTATACACCACTATTTGTAGGATATCTGCGATATAGATTACCCTACTGTAC
>NW_016972423.1:0-518 GCF_001483705.2 Eufriesea mexicana
CATAACGTAGCTAAATCTAACTTGACGAGACCACAAATGCTCGCCACCACAGGATCATGAAGACCGCTCCGAAGCACAGTGTAGCGCAGAACTCCACCGCATTGCGTTGAACAGAACAAAAACCTGACCTAACCTAACCTAACCAAACGTAGCATCACCCAACATAACGTGCAACGACCACTGTTCGTGGCCTCCCCATAGCCAAGCAGGAATTAGTAGAGCAAAGTAGATCACAGGGATTCAACGAACAACAGACTAAAGCACGAAAGTCAAAGCTATACTAACCAAATATATCCTAACCTAACATAACCAAACGTAACCCAACGAGTAACCCAACGAAGACTATCGTGCCACGACCGCTATTGCTCGCCTCCACAGAGTGGAGCAGATTACAGTAGAACAACGTAGAGCGCAGAAATACACCGACTTGAAGTGTATGTTAAAATAGTCGAGGCTACGCTGATCTAACCAGGCCTAACCTAACCTAACGAAACGTAGAATAACTGAATATAACGTGC
>NW_016972424.1:0-665 GCF_001483705.2 Eufriesea mexicana
ATGGTAGAGCGCAGAAATCCACCGTACAGCAGTGTACAGCGCAAAAGTCGTAGCTATCCTGGCTTAACATAGCTAAACATAATACATCCAAGCGTATCCAAACAAAACCCATCGTGCCCGGAACGCTTTAGCTGTCCTCCTCAGAGCAATACAGAATATAATGCAGCACATGAGAGCGCAGAAACCCTCCGCACTTAAGTGCAAAGCACAAAAGTCAGACATATACTAACCTAATCCGACATAACCTAACCGAGACAAACGAAGCCCAACTCAACCTGACGAGCCGAGACCTCCATAGCTGGCATCTACAGCGCAAAGCAGAGTATATTAGGGACCAGTGAAGGGCAGAAATCCTCCGAACAGCAGTGTATATCACAGAAGTCAAAGCTATCGTATCCTAACATAACCAAACATAGCCTAACCGAACGCAGCCTAGCTCAAACTAACGCACCGTGGCCTCTATTGCTTGCCTCTCCAGCGCCAAGCAGAGAACGATACAGCTGAGTAGAGCGCAGAAATTCACCTTGTAGCAGCGTTAGCACAAAGATCAAAGCTATCATATCGTAACGCAGCCAAACGTAACGCAACCAAACGTAGCCTAACTTATCCTAGCCTGCCGAGACTGCTATTGCTGCCCTCTTCAGAGCCAATCAGAATACATTAGC
>NW_016972424.1:4651-5484 GCF_001483705.2 Eufriesea mexicana
ATAGCACACAGGAGAGCTCGGAAGTCCATAAAATAGCAGTGTGTAGCACAAAAGTCAAAGCCACCCTAACCAAACATAGCCAAACCTGAGATAGCCGAGCGCAACGTATAACAAACAAACCTGCCACGGCCGCTATTTTTGGCCATCCTAGAGACTAGCTGATGCTGGTAAAGCAATACAGTGCACAGATATCGACAGGATAGGAGTGTATGGCACCAAGGTCAAAGCTATCCAACCAAACTTATCCTAACCTAGGCAAGCCAAGCGTAACATTACTCAACCTAGCGTTTCGAGGCAACCATTTCTGGCCACCCCGGAGACAATCATAGCATATTTGAGCACAGTACAGCGCAGAAATCCACCGAATAGCAGTGTATTGTACAAAAGTCAATGCCATCCTTACCAAACTTAACCTAACCTAACCTAACCAAATGGAAGCTGACACAACCAAACGTGCCACGTCCGCAGTTGCTGCCCTCCCAGAGACAAGCAGTACACACTAGAGCGAAGCAGAGCGCAGAAGCGCTCCGAGTAGCGGTCTACATCATAAAAGCTACAGCAATCCTACCCTAACCTTACCAAGCGTAACATAACAAAACATTGTCTATCTCTTCCTAACGTGCCGAGACCACAATTGCTGGCCACCTCAGAGACAAGCAGAACATGCTAGGGAACAACAGAGTGCTAAAATGCATCGAACAACTGTTTATACCATGAAAGTCGAAGGTATCCATACCTAATCCAAGCTAACGTACCCTAACCGTACGTGACCGAACTCAACCTGATGCGCCGAGACAATTATTGCTGGCCCCGCAGTGTCGAACAGAGTGTAG
>NW_016972425.1:0-1022 GCF_001483705.2 Eufriesea mexicana
GTGAGCTAACTTTCTTTCATAGAGAGGGAGGAATGATGCAATTGGCGTGCTATAGCCATTTTACTTCTATAGAATCTGTCTGGAAAGTCCAATTTCATTGACATTATCGACTAATAGCGTGGTGAGCTATCTTCCTTGCATACGTGAGAAGGAGAGATCCTTTTGGTGTGCTATAACCATTGCAATCCTGCAAAATCTGGCTGGAAAATTCAATTCTTTTGATATTTTTGGCTTATATCGTGGTGAGATAACTTTCGTTCATAAATAAGGAGGAATGACGCAATTGGCGTGCTATAGTCATTTCAGTGCTATACAATCTTCCTGCAAAGTCCTATTTTCTTGACATTTTCGACTAATATCGCGGTGAACTGACTTTCTTGCATAAATAAGGCGGAAAGATTCTATTGCCGTGATATAGCCATTGCATTGCTATAGTATCTGGCCGGAAAATTCGATTTCATTGACATTTTCGACAAATATTGTGGCTACCTAATTTTCCTGCATAAATAAGGAGGAAAGAATCTATTGCGCTGCTATAGCCATTGCAATGGTATAGAAAGTGTTTGGAAAATTCAATTTTATTGTCCTTTTCCTCTAATATCGTGGAGAGCTAACTTTCTTGCATAAATAAGGAGGAAAGATCCTTCTGGAGTGCTATAGCCATTGAAATGCAGTAGAATCTGGCTGGAAAGCTCGAACTTATTAACATTTTCCACTAATATCGAGGTGAGCTATCTTCCTTGCATAAAGGGGGAGGAATGATGCAATTGGCGTGCTATAGTCATTTTGATGCTATAGAATCTGTCTGGAAAGTCCAATTTTATTGACATTTTTCGACTAATATCGTGATTAGCTATCCTTCTTGCATAAATATGGAGGAAAGTTTCTATTGCCGTGGTACAGCCATTGGATTGCTACAGTATCTGGCTGGAAAATTCAATTTTATTGACATTTTCGAATTATATTGTGGTGTGCTAATTTTCCTGCATTAATAAGGAGGAAAGATTCTATTGGCGTGCTAT
>NW_016972426.1:0-1723 GCF_001483705.2 Eufriesea mexicana
GATTCTATTGGCGTGCTATAGCCATTGCTTTTCTATAGTATCTGGCAGTAAAGTTCAATTTTATTGACATTTTCGAATAATATGGTGGTGAGCTGACTTTCTTGCATAAACAAGTAGGAGAGATTCTACTGACGTGCTATAGCTATTGCAATGATATTCTATGTGGTTGGAAAATGCAAATTTATTGTTATTCTTGACTAATATCTTGGTGAGCTAGCTTTCTTGCTTAAATAAGGAGGAAAGTTTCTATTGGCGTGCTATAGACATAGCAGAGCTATGGAATCTGGCTGGAAAATTCAATTTTACTGACATTTTCGACTAATATCGTAGTGAGCTACCTTTCTTGCATAAATAAGGAGGAAAGATTCTATTGGCGTGCTATAGCCACTGCAAAGTTATAGAATCTGCCTGGAAAGTTAAATTTTATTGACAGTTTCGAATAATAACGTTGTGAGCTATCTTTTTTGCATAAATAAGGAGGAAAGATTCTATTGGCGTGGTATAGCCATTGCATTTTCATAGTATCTTGCTGGAAAATTCAATTTTATTGACATTTTCGACTTATATCGTGGTGAGCTATCTTCCTTGCATAGGTAAGGAGGAAAGATACTTTTGGCGTGCTATAGCCATTGCATTTCTATTGCATCTGACTTGAAAACTCAATTTTATTGACATCTTCGACTAATATCGTGGTGAGATAACTTTCTTGCATAGGTAAGGCGGAAAGATTCTATTCGTGTGCTGTAGGCATTTCAATGCTATAGAATCTGGCTGGACAGTTCAATTTTATTGACACTTTCGACTAATATCGTGGTGAGGTATCTTTCTTGCATAAATATGGAGGGTAGACGTTATTGGCGCGCTATGGCCATTTCATTTCTATAGTATCTGGCTGTAAAATTTAATTTTATTGACATTTTCGAATAATATGGTGGTGAGCAAACTTTCTTGCATAAATAAGGAGGAAAGATCCTATTGGCGTGCTGTAGCTATTGCAATTATATTGAATGTGGTTGGAAAATTCAAATTTATTGTCATTTTCGACTAATATCTTGGTGAGCTAGCTTTCTTGCTCAAATAAGGAGGAAACATTCTATTGGCGTGCTATAGACATAGCAGAGCTATAGAATCTGGCTGGAAAATTCAATTTTACTGACATTTTCGACTAATATTGTTGTGGGCTAACTTTCTTGCATAAATAAGGTGGAAAGAATCCATTTGCTTGCTACAGCCATTGCAATGCTATAGAATCTGGTAGGAAAACACAATTTTATTGACATTTTCGACTGGTACCATGGTGAGCTAACTTTCTTGCATAAATAAGGAGGAAAGGTCCTTTTGGCGTGCTATAGCGATTACGAAGGTCTGGAATCTGCATGGAAAATTCAATTTTACTGACATTTTCGACTAATATCTTGGAGAGCTAGCTTTCTTGCTCAAATAAGGAGGAAAGATTCTATTGGCGTGCTATAGACATAGCAGAGCTATAGAATCTGGTTGGAAAATACATTTTTATTGATATTTACGACTAATATCGTAGTGAGCTACCTTTCTGGAATAAATGAGGAGGAAAGATTCTATTGGCTTGCTATAGCCACTGCAATGCTATAGAATCTGCCTGGAAAGTTCAATTTTATTGACTGTTTCGAATAATATCAGTGAGAGCTACCTTTCTTGCATAAATAAGGAAGGTAGATTCTATTGGCGTGCTATAGCCGTTGCA
>NW_016972426.1:2976-10093 GCF_001483705.2 Eufriesea mexicana
TGTGGCGTGCAACTGCCATTGCAATGCTATAGAATCTGGCTGGAAAATTCAATTTTATTGACACTTTCGACTAATACCGTGGTGAGCTATCTTTCTTACATAACTAAGGAGGAAAGATTCTATTTGCGTGCTATAGCCATTCCAATGCACTGGAAACTGGCTGGAAAATACAGCTTTATTGACATCTTCGACTAGTATCGTGGTGAGCTTACTTTCTTGCATAGGTAAGGCGGAAAGATACTATTGGTGTACTATAGGCATTTCAATGCTATAGAATCTGGTTGGAAAATAAAATGTTACTGACATCTTCGAGTAATATCGTGGTGAGCTGACTTCCTTGCTTAAGAAAGGTGGAAAAATCCGTTCGGAGTGCTGTAGCCAATGCAATGCTGTAGAATCTGGTTGGAGAATACAATTTTATTGACAGCTGCGACTAATATCGAAGTCAGCTCCCTTTTGGCTAATATAAGGAGGGTAGATTCTACTGGCGTGCTATAACCATTGCATTTCTATAGTATCTGGCTGTAAAATGCAATTTTATTGACGCTTTCGACTAAAATCGTGGTGAGATGTCTTTCTTTCATAAATAAGGAGGAAAGGTACTATTTGCGTGCTATAGCCATTGCAATGCACTGGAATCTGGCTGGAATATGCAGCTTTATTGACATCTTCGACTAATATCGTGGTGAGCTAACTTTCTTGCATAGGTAAGGCGGAATGTTTCTATTGGTGTGCTATAGGCATCTCAATGCTATAGAATCTGGCAGGAAAATAAAATGGTACCGACATTTTCGACTAATATCGTGGTGAGCTGTATTCCTTGCTTAAGAGAGGAGGAAAAATCCGTTTGGAGTGCTGTAGTCATTGCAATGCTGTAGAATCTGGCTGGAAAATACAATATTATTGACAGCTACGACTAATATCGTAGTGAGCTTCCTTTTTTGCTAAAATAAGGAGGGTTGATTCTATTGGCGTGCTATAGCCATTGCTTTTCTATAGTATCTGGCAGTAAAGTTCAATTTTATTGACATTTTCGAATAATATGGTGGTGAGCTGACTTTCTTGCATAAACAAGTAGGAGAGATTCTACTGACGTGCTATAGCTATTGCAATGATATTCTATGTGGTTGGAAAATGCAAATTTATTGTTATTCTTGACTAATATCTTGGTGAGCTAGCTTTCTTGCTTAAATAAGGAGGAAAGTTTCTATTGGCGTGCTATAGACATAGCAGAGCTATGGAATCTGGCTGGAAAATTCAATTTTACTGACATTTTCGACTAATATCGTAGTGAGCTACCTTTCTTGCATAAATAAGGAGGAAAGATTCTATTGGCGTGCTATAGCCACTGCAAAGTTATAGAATCTGCCTGGAAAGTTAAATTTTATTGACAGTTTCGAATAATAACGTTGTGAGCTATCTTTTTTGCATAAATAAGGAGGAAAGATTCTATTGGCGTGGTATAGCCATTGCATTTTCATAGTATCTTGCTGGAAAATTCAATTTTATTGACATTTTCGACTTATATCGTGGTGAGCTATCTTCCTTGCATAGGTAAGGAGGAAAGATACTTTTGGCGTGCTATAGCCATTGCATTTCTATTGCATCTGACTTGAAAACTCAATTTTATTGACATCTTCGACTAATATCGTGGTGAGATAACTTTCTTGCATAGGTAAGGCGGAAAGATTCTATTCGTGTGCTGTAGGCATTTCAATGCTATAGAATCTGGCTGGACAGTTCAATTTTATTGACACTTTCGACTAATATCGTGGTGAGGTATCTTTCTTGCATAAATATGGAGGGTAGACGTTATTGGCGCGCTATGGCCATTTCATTTCTATAGTATCTGGCTGTAAAATTTAATTTTATTGACATTTTCGAATAATATGGTGGTGAGCAAACTTTCTTGCATAAATAAGGAGGAAAGATCCTATTGGCGTGCTGTAGCTATTGCAATTATATTGAATGTGGTTGGAAAATTCAAATTTATTGTCATTTTCGACTAATATCTTGGTGAGCTAGCTTTCTTGCTCAAATAAGGAGGAAACATTCTATTGGCGTGCTATAGACATAGCAGAGCTATAGAATCTGGCTGGAAAATTCAATTTTACTGACATTTTCGACTAATATTGTTGTGGGCTAACTTTCTTGCATAAATAAGGTGGAAAGAATCCATTTGCTTGCTACAGCCATTGCAATGCTATAGAATCTGGTAGGAAAACACAATTTTATTGACATTTTCGACTGGTACCATGGTGAGCTAACTTTCTTGCATAAATAAGGAGGAAAGGTCCTTTTGGCGTGCTATAGCGATTACGAAGGTCTGGAATCTGCATGGAAAATTCAATTTTACTGACATTTTCGACTAATATTGTTGTGGGCTAACTTTCTTGCATAAATAAGGTGGAAAGAATCCATTTGCTTGCTACAGCCATTGCAATGCTATAGAATCTGGTAGGAAAACACAATTTTATTGACATTTTCGACTGGTACCATGGTGAGCTAACTTTCTTGCATAAATAAGGAGGAAAGGTCCTTTTGGCGTGCTATAGCGATTACGAAGGTCTGGAATCTGCATGGAAAATTCAATTTTACTGACATTTTCGACTAATATTGTTGTGGGCTAACTTTCTTGCATAAATAAGGTGGAAAGAATCCATTTGCTTGCTACAGCCATTGCAATGCTATAGAATCTGGTAGGAAAACACAATTTTATTGACATTTTCGACTGGTACCATGGTGAGCTAACTTTCTTGCATAAATAAGGAGGAAAGGTCCTTTTGGCGTGCTATAGCGATTACGAAGGTCTGGAATCTGCATGGAAAATTCAATTTTACTGACATTTTCGACTAATATTGTTGTGGGCTAACTTTCTTGCATAAATAAGGTGGAAAGAATCCATTTGCTTGCTACAGCCATTGCAATGCTATAGAATCTGGTAGGAAAACACAATTTTATTGACATTTTCGACTGGTACCATGGTGAGCTAACTTTCTTGCATAAATAAGGAGGAAAGGTCCTTTTGGCGTGCTATAGCGATTACGAAGGTCTGGAATCTGCATGGAAAATTCAATTTTACTGACATTTTCGACTAATATTGTTGTGGGCTAACTTTCTTGCATAAATAAGGTGGAAAGAATCCATTTGCTTGCTACAGCCATTGCAATGCTATAGAATCTGGTAGGAAAACACAATTTTATTGACATTTTCGACTGGTACCATGGTGAGCTAACTTTCTTGCATAAATAAGGAGGAAAGGTCCTTTTGGCGTGCTATAGCGATTACGAAGGTCTGGAATCTGCATGGAAAATTCAATTTTACTGACATTTTCGACTAATATTGTTGTGGGCTAACTTTCTTGCATAAATAAGGTGGAAAGAATCCATTTGCTTGCTACAGCCATTGCAATGCTATAGAATCTGGTAGGAAAACACAATTTTATTGACATTTTCGACTGGTACCATGGTGAGCTAACTTTCTTGCATAAATAAGGAGGAAAGGTCCTTTTGGCGTGCTATAGCGATTACGAAGGTCTGGAATCTGCATGGAAAATTCAATTTTACTGACATTTTCGACTAATATTGTTGTGGGCTAACTTTCTTGCATAAATAAGGTGGAAAGAATCCATTTGCTTGCTACAGCCATTGCAATGCTATAGAATCTGGTAGGAAAACACAATTTTATTGACATTTTCGACTGGTACCATGGTGAGCTAACTTTCTTGCATAAATAAGGAGGAAAGGTCCTTTTGGCGTGCTATAGCGATTACGAAGGTCTGGAATCTGCATGGAAAATTCAATTTTACTGACATTTTCGACTAATATTGTTGTGGGCTAACTTTCTTGCATAAATAAGGTGGAAAGAATCCATTTGCTTGCTACAGCCATTGCAATGCTATAGAATCTGGTAGGAAAACACAATTTTATTGACATTTTCGACTGGTACCATGGTGAGCTAACTTTCTTGCATAAATAAGGAGGAAAGGTCCTTTTGGCGTGCTATAGCGATTACGAAGGTCTGGAATCTGCATGGAAAATTCAATTTTACTGACATTTTCGACTAATATTGTTGTGGGCTAACTTTCTTGCATAAATAAGGTGGAAAGAATCCATTTGCTTGCTACAGCCATTGCAATGCTATAGAATCTGGTAGGAAAACACAATTTTATTGACATTTTCGACTGGTACCATGGTGAGCTAACTTTCTTGCATAAATAAGGAGGAAAGGTCCTTTTGGCGTGCTATAGCGATTACGAAGGTCTGGAATCTGCATGGAAAATTCAATTTTACTGACATTTTCGACTAATATTGTTGTGGGCTAACTTTCTTGCATAAATAAGGTGGAAAGAATCCATTTGCTTGCTACAGCCATTGCAATGCTATAGAATCTGGTAGGAAAACACAATTTTATTGACATTTTCGACTGGTACCATGGTGAGCTAACTTTCTTGCATAAATAAGGAGGAAAGGTCCTTTTGGCGTGCTATAGCGATTACGAAGGTCTGGAATCTGCATGGAAAATTCAATTTTACTGACATTTTCGACTAATATTGTTGTGGGCTAACTTTCTTGCATAAATAAGGTGGAAAGAATCCATTTGCTTGCTACAGCCATTGCAATGCTATAGAATCTGGTAGGAAAACACAATTTTATTGACATTTTCGACTGGTACCATGGTGAGCTAACTTTCTTGCATAAATAAGGAGGAAAGGTCCTTTTGGCGTGCTATAGCGATTACGAAGGTCTGGAATCTGCATGGAAAATTCAATTTTACTGACATTTTCGACTAATATTGTTGTGGGCTAACTTTCTTGCATAAATAAGGTGGAAAGAATCCATTTGCTTGCTACAGCCATTGCAATGCTATAGAATCTGGTAGGAAAACACAATTTTATTGACATTTTCGACTGGTACCATGGTGAGCTAACTTTCTTGCATAAATAAGGAGGAAAGGTCCTTTTGGCGTGCTATAGCGATTACGAAGGTCTGGAATCTGCATGGAAAATTCAATTTTACTGACATTTTCGACTAATATTGTTGTGGGCTAACTTTCTTGCATAAATAAGGTGGAAAGAATCCATTTGCTTGCTACAGCCATTGCAATGCTATAGAATCTGGTAGGAAAACACAATTTTATTGACATTTTCGACTGGTACCATGGTGAGCTAACTTTCTTGCATAAATAAGGAGGAAAGGTCCTTTTGGCGTGCTATAGCGATTACGAAGGTCTGGAATCTGCATGGAAAATTCAATTTTACTGACATTTTCGACTAATATTGTTGTGGGCTAACTTTCTTGCATAAATAAGGTGGAAAGAATCCATTTGCTTGCTACAGCCATTGCAATGCTATAGAATCTGGTAGGAAAACACAATTTTATTGACATTTTCGACTGGTACCATGGTGAGCTAACTTTCTTGCATAAATAAGGAGGAAAGGTCCTTTTGGCGTGCTATAGCGATTACGAAGGTGTGGAATCTGCATGGAAAATTCAATTTTACTGACATTTTCGACTAATATCTTGGAGAGCTAGCTTTCTTGCTCAAATAAGGAGGAAAGATTCTATTGGCGTGCTATAGACATAGCAGAGCTATAGAATCTGGTTGGAAAATACATTTTTATTGATATTTACGACTAATATCGTAGTGAGCTACCTTTCTGGAATAAATGAGGAGGAAAGATTCTATTGGCTTGCTATAGCCACTGCAATGCTATAGAATCTGCCTGGAAAGTTCAATTTTATTGACTGTTTCGAATAATATCAGTGAGAGCTACCTTTCTTGCATAAATAAGGAAGGTAGATTCTATTGGCGTGCTATAGCCGTTGCAGTGCTGCAGAATCTAGCTGTAAAATTCAATCCTATTGACATTTTTGACTAATATCGTAGTGAGCTACCTTTCTTGCATAAATTAGTAGGAAAGATTCTATTGGCGTGCTATAGCCACTGCAATGCTATAGAATCTACCTGGAAAGTTCAATTTTATTGACATTTTCGAATAATATCGTGGTGAGCTACCTTTTTTGCATAAAGAAGGAGGGTAGATACCTTTGGGGTGCTATTGCCATTGCTATGCTATAGAATCTGGAAGGTAAATTCAATTTTATTGACATTAGCCATTCCAATGCACTGGAATCTGGCTGGAAAATACAGCTTTATTGACATCTTCGACTATTATCGTGGTGAGCTTACTTTCTTGCATAGGTAAGGCGGAAAGATACTATTGGTGTGCTATAGGCATTTCATTGCTATACAATCTGGTTGGAAAATAAAATGTTACTGACATTTTCGAGTAATATCGTGGTGAGCTGACTTCCTTGCTTAAGAAAGGAGGAAAAATCCGTTCGGAGTGCTGTAGCCATTCCAATGCTGTAGAATCTGGTTGGAGAATACAATTTTATTGACAGCTACGACTAATATCGTAATCAGCTCTCTTTTGGCTAATATAAGGAGGGTAGATTCTATTGGCGTGCTATAGCCATTGCATTTCTATAGTATCTGGCTGTAAAATGCAATTTTATTGACGCTTTCGACTAAAATCGTGGTGAGATATCTTTCTTTCATAAATAAGGAGGAAGGGTACTATTTGCGTGCTATAGCCATTGCAATGCACTGGAATCTGGCTGGAATATGCAGCTTTATTGACATCTTCGACTAATATCGTGGTGAGCTAACTTTCTTGCATAGGTAAGGCGGAATGTTTCTATTGGTGTGCTATAGGCATCTCAATGCTATAGTATCTGGCAGGAAAATAAAATGGTACCGACATTTTCGACTAATATCGTAGTGAGCTGAATTCCTTGCTTAAGAGAGGAGGAAAAATCAGTTTGGAGTGCTGTAGTCATTGCAATGCTGTAGAATCTGGCTGGAAAATACAATATTATTGACAGCTACGACTAATATCGTAGTGAGCTTCCTTTCTTGCTAAAATAAGGAGGGTTGATTCTTTTGGCGTGCTATAGCCATTGCATTTCTATAGTATCTGGCAGTAAAATTCAATTTTATTGACATCTTCGAATAATATGATGGTGAGCTAACTTTCTTGCATAAATATGTAGGAGAGATTCTACTGGCGTGCTATAGCTATTGCAATGATATTGTATGTGGTTGGAAAATT
>NW_016972427.1:0-545 GCF_001483705.2 Eufriesea mexicana
TAACCTGCTAAAATTTGATGAGTAGATTACCTAACGTTCTCAATCCAATGATAAGTATAGCCATCCACTTACCATAGAATAGGTCTATCCAAAATCTATAACCTGCTATAGTTTGATGAATAGATCACCTAACGTTCTAAATCCAATGGTAGGTATAGCTATCTACTTACCATAGAATAAGTCTATTAAAAATTCATAACCTGTTATAACTCTATGATCTAACGTTCTCAATCCAATGGTAGGTATTGCAATCTATTTACCATAGAAGAAGCCTATTCAAAATCTATAACCTGCTATAATTTCATGAATAGGTTACCTAACATTCTCAATCCAATGGTAGGTATAGCCATCCACTTACCATAGAATAGGTCTATTTAAAATCTATAACCTGCTAAAATTTGATGAATAGATTACCAAACGTTCTAAATCCATTGGTAGGTATAGCCATCTACATACAATAGAATAGGTCTATTAAAAATTCATAACCGGCTGCAGTTTGATGGATAGATCACCTAGCGTTCTCAATCCAATGGTAGGTATAGCCA
>NW_016972428.1:0-439 GCF_001483705.2 Eufriesea mexicana
CAGGAAATGACGTTTTGCGTAAGAGATACGTTTATATATTATACCGTAGCGAGGATCGAGTCTTTCTTTTCTGACTCAAATACACTTTATGCTCCCTTATTAAACGTTCAGGTAAATATTTTTATAATTTCATCCACCAATTACAAATGTATAGTACGGTTATGGCTGGTGATATTTTCTACTTACGGTGAGGTTCCTAGTGCATCTGCCACCAGGGCACCGTAGCCATTGAATTAACCTGTTAAATGGTGATACAGATAATATAGCGATTCTAGAATGACGAAAGAGAGATACGTTACAGGTCGAGATATTAACATATGAGATAACAGTACTGATCAGTGCCATTAGCACAATGATGCAGTGGGTGGATTAATCAGTTCACTGATTATATAAATTCCGCAGTAGTTCCAGAATAATCAGTCTATGCATCAGTCACGAA
>NW_016972429.1:0-711 GCF_001483705.2 Eufriesea mexicana
GAGACGGCCGTACAACCCGTCCCTGAAACACGAGAGTTTAGATCGCGACGCGACGCGACACCTTCCAAAGGGTTAAAGCCAGATCCATCTCATTCTATACACACGCTTTCTCTCTCGATCATCATACAGACATTCCGACAAAAGGATTTGTCGCTATCATTTGTTTTTACCGCGCCAAACAACCGAGTCGAACCTGATTTTATGTACCACGTTGTCGTCACCTGACGTTAAGGTGGGGCAATCCTTGTCTAGTCTTTACAACTGACAGACTGCAACTGACGTACTTTCGTTTGACATACTTTCTTTGACTGCCTCGCCCGCGCCCTTGCACCCTTATTTGAGCATTCATTCTGTCCTTCATACTCGGGCTTTCTTTGCCAATCTTGCTCTTACCCCGCAATCTCGATGGCTCAGGTCCTTCGAACACACGACGAAATTCCTAATCTTCTACTTGTCTATCGTATTCGACTCTGTCATGAACATCCATTTGATCCTCTTGCACGCGGTCACTTTCATTCTAACAAGGAGAGTGCAGGTCCTTCGAGTCACCGATTTAGACAGGCGCCTCTCAGTCACCATTTAATCAAATTCTAAAGATGGATGTTAGTTAATATATCAAAGTTACAATTTCCCAATGATGCGTGGAACATCGAAGTAAAATAATTTTACGCCTTAATTTGCATGCAATTTCTTATTTACCGTTTTAAGAAT
>NW_016972430.1:0-284 GCF_001483705.2 Eufriesea mexicana
TGGACGGATGTACGTATGTATGAATGTATGGATGTATATATGTACGGATGTTTGGATTTATAGGTGTATGGTTGTGTGGATGTGGGAATGTATCGCCGTATTTGCGTTTTGGATGTTCGAATGTATGTATGCATTGATGTATGGATGAAAGAATATATGGATGTACGGAGGCATGTGTGTATAGATGTGTGGGTGGACGAATGGATGGGTGAAAGGACGTAAGAGTGGATGTATGTATGGATGCTTGTATGGATGAACTTATGGATGGATGTATGGATGGGTGT
>NW_016972430.1:311-902 GCF_001483705.2 Eufriesea mexicana
ATGTATGGATGGGTGGATGTATGGATGGATGGATGGATGGAAAGGTGGATGTATGGTTCGATGGATGTATGGATGGGTGGATGTATGGATGGGTGGATGTATGGATGTATGTATGTATGGAAAGGTGGATGTATGGGTGAATGTATGTATGGATGAATGGTTGTTTGTATTGATGGATGTATGGATGGATTGAGGTATGGGTGGACGGATGTACGGAAGTATGGATGTATGGATGTATGGCTGTATGCATGTATGGATGTATGGATGGATGGATGTATCGAATGATGGACGTACGAATGGATGCATTTATGGAAGTGTGGATGTGGGGATGTATGGATGAATGTATGTATGGATGGATGGATGTATGGTTGGATGGATTTATGAATGGCTGGGTGGGTGGATGTATGTATGGATGTACGCATGGATGTATGTATGAATGTGTGCATGGGTGTATGTATGGTTGTATGGATGTATGTAAGGATGTATGTATGGATGTATGTGTTTATTGATGGATGTATGGGTGGGATGATATGTGGCTGGATGGATGTATGGAAGGATGAATGTATGGATTAATTGATGTATGGACGGTTG
>NW_016972431.1:0-874 GCF_001483705.2 Eufriesea mexicana
ATCCCAACCAAGCTGATCCTAACCTAACCAAGGCGAACGTAATCTAACTCAACCTAACGTGCTACGACCGCTATTGCTGGCCTGCACAGGGTCATGCAGAATATACTAGAGGGGAGTAGGGCGCGGAAATGCATAGAAACGCAGTGTATAGTAGAAAAACCAAAACTATCAGAGCCTTACCCATGCTAACATAAACTAACCATATGGAATCTAACGCAACCTAACAAGCCGCGGCCACGATTTCTAGCCTACACTGGTCAAAGCAAAGCATATTGGGGCACAGCAGAGCGCAGAAATCTACCGGAAACGGTTTGTAGCACAGAAGTCATTGGTACCGTATCCGAACCTAATCCACCGTGACACTACCAAACGTAACCAAACTCAACGTAACGTGCCAAGACCGCTATTGCTGGTCTCCCCAGGGCCGAGCACAATAGAGCAGAGCAATGAAGAGCGGAGAAATCTACCGAGCAACAGTGTAAAGCACAAAAGTCGCCGGTATGCTCTCCTAACCGAACAAAGCAAAACATAAACAAGCGAACCTCACTCACCCTAACGAGCCTACACCACTATTGCTGAACTCCCCAGAGCCAAGCAGAGCATCTTAGAACACATTAGAGCGCAGAAATCCACCGAAAAGCAGGGTATTGCATAAAAGTCTCAAGTAGCATGTCCTAACACGGACAAACGTAACATAACCCTTCCGGAGACGACGAGAACACTACTATTTCTGGACTCCACAGAGACAATTCGAATGCACTAGGGAGCAGTTGTGCGCAGATATCCACCGCATGGTAGTGAACAGCACAAAAGTCGTAGATATCATATCCTCACCTGACCTAACCGACCATAACGCAACAGATCATAACGTGCC
>NW_016972432.1:0-3007 GCF_001483705.2 Eufriesea mexicana
GTGGATGTATGGTTGGATGGATTTACGGATGTGTGGATGTATGGATTTATGGATGGATGGATGTATGGATGTATGGATCTATGGATGTATGGATATTTGGATGTATGGATGTATGGATGTATGGATGTATGGTAGTATGGATGTATGTATGTATGGATGTACGGGTAAATGGATGTACGGATGTATATATGTATGTTTGTATGGGTGTATGTATGGATGTATGGATGTACGTATGGACGTATGTATGGACGTTTGTAAGATGTGTGTGTGTATGTATGTATGGATTTATGGAAGGATGTGTGTATGAATGTATATATGGTCGTATGTATTTGTGTATGTATGGATGTATTTATTGATGTATGTATGGATGTATGGACAGATGGATGGATGAACAGTTGTATGAGGGTATGGATCGATGGATGTATGGATGTGTCGATGTATGGATGGATGGACGTATGGAAGGTTGTACGAACGTATGGATCTACGGATGTATGGGTGTATGGATGTACAAATGTATGTATGTATGTATGGATGGATGTTTGAGTGGATGGATGTATGGATGAATGGATGTATGGATGTATATACGAATATATGTATGTATGGAGGGATGTATGAGTGGATGGATGTATGGATGAATGGATGTATGGATGTATGTATGGAATTATGTATGGATGTATATATGGTTGGATGGATGTATGGATGAATGGATTAATGGTTGTGTGGATGTATGGATGTATGGACTGATGTATCTTTGGATGTATATATGGATTAGTGTATGGGTGTATGTATGGATGTATGTATGGATGTATGTATGGATGGATGACTGTGTGGGTGGATAGATGTATGGATCTATGTACGTATGGATGTACGAATGTATGCATGATACGAATGTATGGATGTATGGATGTATATATGTGCGGATGTATGGTTGGATGCATGAATGAATGGACGGATGTATGGATGGATCGATGTGTGGATGCATGTATGGACGATTGTGTGGATGTATGTATGTATGTATGAATGTATGGATGTATGGAAGGATGTGTGTATGAATGTGTCTGTGGACGAATGTATTTGTGTATGTATGGATGTATGTATTGATGTATGTATGGATGTATGGATGTATAGACAGATGGATGGATGAACTGCTGTATCAGAGTATGGAAGGATGTATGTACGGATGGATGGATGTATGTATGGATGGATTTATGGATGTGTGGATGTGTGGATGTATGGATGGACGGATGTATGGATGGATAGATGAATGTATCGATGGATGTACGGATGGTTGCTTGTACGGATGAATGGATGTATGGTTCGATGGATGTATGGATGATTGGGTGTATGGATGGATGGACGTATGGAAAGTCAGATGTATGGATGGGTGTATGTATGGATGAATGTTTGTATGGATGGTTGAATTAATTAATGGATTGAGTATGGGTGGATTGATGTACGAATGTGTGGATGTATGGATGTATATACGTATGGATGTGTGGATGGGTGCATGTATGGTTGGATGGATTTATGGATGGGTGGAGGATGGATGGATTTATGTATGGATGGACGACTGTATGGGTGGACGGATTTATGGATGTATGCTGGTATGGACGTATGAATGTATGGACGTATTAGAGGTATTCATGTATTCATGTGTGTATGTATGCATTTTTGGATGTACGAATGTACGGAAGTACGGATGCATGTATGTATGGATGTGTGGGCGGATGAATGGATGAGTGGATGGACGGAAGAACAGATGTATGTATGGATGTTTGTATGGATGTATGTATGCACATAGGTATGGATGTATGTAAGAATGTATGTTTGGATGAATGTATGGATGAATGAATGGGTGTATGTATGGATCTGTTTATTGATGTGTGTATGGATGCTTGGATCTATCGATGGATTGGTGGATGTATGTATGGATGGAAGGATGTATGGGTGTATGTATGGATGTATGTATGGATGAGTGTATGGGTGTATGCATGGATGTATCGATGTATGTATTTATGGATCTATATATGTATGTATGTTTGTGTGGATGGATGAATGAGTGAATAATATGGATGAATGGTTGTATGCAAGAAAGGACGTATGGATGTATGTATGGATGTATGTATGGATGTATCATTGCTTGGATGGATGTGTGGACGCATGGATGTGTGGTTGTGTGGATGTATGGATGTATATATGTATGGATGTGTGGATGGGTGCATGTATGGTTGGATGGATTTATGGATGGGTGGTTGGATGGATTAAAGGATGGGAGCATGGATGTATGAATGTATGGATGCGTGTATGGAAGGGCGAATGGAGGGATATATGTATCGATGGGTGAATGGATGTATGTATGGATGTAAGTACGGATGTATCTTTGGACGTATATATGGATTAGTGTATGGGTGTATGTGTGGATGTATGTATGGATGTATGTATGGATGGATGACTGAAAGGTGGATGGACATATGGATGTGTTGTTGTGTTGATGTATGGATGGATGAATTTATGGATGGATGTAAGGGTGTTTGTATGGATCTGTGTATTGATGTGTGTACGGATGAATGGATGGATGGATGGATTGGTGTACGGATGTATGGGTAGAAGGATGTATGGATCGATGGATGTATAGATGGTGTGGACGTATGGATGGGCGGATGTATGGATGGATGGGTGTATGGAAGAATGGATGGATGGATGTATGTGTGTATGGATGGATGGCTGTACGGGTGGATGGATGTATGGTTGGATGGATATATGGATGTGTGGATGTATGGATGGATGGATGTCTTGATGGATGGGTGTATGGAATAATGGAGGTACGGGTGTATGTATGTATGGATGTATGGCTGTTTGGATGGATGTATGTGTGAATGGATTGTGGTATTGCTGGATTGATGTACGGATGTACGGATGTATGGGTGTATGGACGTATATATGAATGGATGGATGGATGGATGGATGTATCGAAGTATGGAAGTACGAATGCATGCATTTATGGATG
>NW_016972433.1:0-596 GCF_001483705.2 Eufriesea mexicana
GGTGCACTGACGGAAGAATGAATGAATGGATGGGTGGATGAACCGATGCGTGGATGGGTGGATGGGTGTATGGATGGATGGATGGATGAATGGATATATGTGTGGATGGATGGATGTATGGATGTATGGATGGGTCGAGGTATGGATGGATGGATGTATGGATGGTTTGAGGAATGGATGGACAGATGTGTGGATGTATGTGTGCATGGATGTATATATGTATGCATGTATATATGTATGGATGTATGGGTGTATGGATGTATGGGTGTATGGGTGGATGAAGGTATGGATGGATGTATGTGTGGATGGCAGGATATATCGATGGATGTATGTATTGACGTACAGATGTACGGGTGCATGAATGTATGGATGTATGGGTATATGTATGGATGCTTGTGTGGATGTATGTATGGATGAATGCGTGGATGTATGTATGGATGTTTGTACGGATGCATGCATGGATGTATGCATGGATGTATGTATGGATGTTTGTGTGGAAAATTGGTGGATGGAAGTATGGATGGAAGGATGTTTCGGTCGATGGATGTATGGGTGGGTGGATGTTTGGATGGATGTATGTATGGAAGTATGGATAT
>NW_016972434.1:0-994 GCF_001483705.2 Eufriesea mexicana
TACATCCTTCCATACATCCTACCATACGTACATCCACCCATACATGCGACCATCCATCCATCCATACAGCCGTCCAAAAATCCATACACACCTCCATCCATATATTCAGACATACATCCCCACGCACATGCATAAATATATCCATACCACCAACCATACGTCCATTCAAACATACACCCATACATTCATCCATCCATTTATACATCCATTCATACTTCCACACATGCATGCATACATCCATTCATACCACCACCCACACATCCTTACATACATCCATACATATACACATATATACATCCATACAAACGTCTATACACACAACCATACACACAACCTTACATACACACATACATACATACATACATACATCCGCTCATACATCAATCCATACATCTCCCAATCCATACACCCATCCATAAGTACTGTCATATATCGATACATACATCCATGCATACAGCTATACATACATCCACCCATGCGTACGACCATCCATCCATGCGTCCATCCATTCATCCATCCATCCGAACATACATCCTTCCATACGTCCATCCACCCATACATCCACCAATCCATACATCCATCGACCCATACGTCCATGGAACAATCCATCCATCTACCCATCCACACATCCATACATACATCAATACATATATCCATATATACACAAATACATTCGTCCATACATACATCCATACACACATCCTTCCATACATCCGTTCATACATACATACTTACATCCATACATACATCCACACATTCTGCCATTCATACCTCAATCAATCCATACATCCATCCATACATACATACATCCATCCGCACATCCACGAATCCATACATGCATCCACCCAAATATAACCCATCCATACATACCCATGCGTTCGTCCACCCACCCATGCGTACATCCACCCATCCATGCGACCACCCATGCATTTGTACATCCATGGAAAAATCCATACATCCATCCATCCATATATCCGGACATACATCCCCACGC
>NW_016972435.1:0-267 GCF_001483705.2 Eufriesea mexicana
CAATTTCCAATGATATCGTGGTGAGGTAACTTTCTTGCATATACAAGGAGGACAGATTCTATTCGCGTGCTGTAGCCGTTGCAATGCAGTAGACTCTGGCTGGAAGATTCAGTTTTATTGACATTTTCGACTAATATCTTCGTGAGATACCTTCTCTCCATAAATATGTAGGAAAGATCCTATTGGCGTACTATGGCCATTGCAATGCTATGGAATCTGTCTGGAAATTACAATTTTATTCACATATACGACTGTTGTCGAGGTGAG
>NW_016972435.1:367-604 GCF_001483705.2 Eufriesea mexicana
CATTTCGGCTAATATCGTGGTGAGTTAACTGTCTTGCTTAAGTAAGGAGGAAAGATACTATTGGCGTGCTATCCCCGTCACAGTCCTACAGAATCTGGCTGGAAAATTCAATTTTATTGACATTTTCGTATAATATCGTGGTGAGTTATCCTCCTTGCATAAGTAAGGAGAAACAATTCCGGTGGCGTGCTATAGCCGTTGCAATGCCATAGAATCTGGCTGGATAAATAAATTTTA
>NW_016972436.1:0-279 GCF_001483705.2 Eufriesea mexicana
TGTGACCTGACATGACATGATCTGATCTGAAGTGAACCGGCCTGAACTGACCTGACCTGACCAGACCTGATCTGGCCTGTCCTGACCTTACCGGACCTGACCTGAACTAACCGAACCTGACCTGACCTTACCTAACCTGACCTGTCCTGTCCTGGGCTGACCTTACCTGACTGATATGACCTGACCTGACCTGACCTGACGATATATGATCTGGCCTGACGTGGCCTGACCTGAACTGATCTGAACTGACCTGAACTGACAGCATCTGGCCTGACATGA
>NW_016972437.1:0-840 GCF_001483705.2 Eufriesea mexicana
CCCAGAGCCAGCGGAACATACTAGAGGAGAGTAGAGCGCAGATACCGACCGAGTAACAGTATATACCATGAAAGCCGTAGCTATACCGACGAAACTTGTCCTAACAAAGCCGAACCAAACCAAACCGAGCTCAACCTAACACGCACAGACCACCATTGCTGACATCCACGGAGCCAAGCAGTATACATTAGAGTATAGTGGAGCGCGGAAATCCAGCTAATGGCAGTTTAGAGCACAGAAGTCAAAGCTATACGTTTTTCCGCCCTTTTCACTTGCAGGACCTTCCAAAGGCACTTGGGCACCATAGTGCAGCGTGCGTGATAACGTGGGATATTTAATAACTGAAAGCCCCACGATGGCCAGCCCTTCGCATTTCGAATCGCCCTGAATATCGCAGCGACGCAATCGACAGGATGCGCCCGTGTCGCTACAGCAGTTTCCACCTGGCGCGACGGGATCTCACACCAGAAACATCCATGTCCATGCGCGCGAGAAGTCGTCTACAGGCACACACACCACGAATACCAACGCACCGCAATGCACGCATACCCTGCAGACGCTGCGTGACTATGTCGCGGAGCCGCGCGCAAGGAACACGGTCTCTCGAACAGATGGGACCACAAACGCCTGCCTGTGGTCTCCATGGCCCAGGCTACAACGGGAGAAACGGACGGTCCCTCCTGCCGTAGGTGCAGGGTAGCTCAGGAAGGCGGGGGAATAAGGCGTTAACCCATACGGCAGGACGCGTGGCGCCAAGCAACGCCGCCGTCGCAGCCGACACGGCCCTACGCGCGTGGAGCACGCGCTTCGCTCGCGGGGTCTCTCCGTGGCCTCCATCCG
>NW_016972438.1:0-219 GCF_001483705.2 Eufriesea mexicana
ATATTAGTCAAAAATGTCAATAAAATTGAATTTTCCTGGCAGATACTACTGCATTGCAATGGCTATAGCGCTCCAGAAGGATTATTCCCCCTTACTAAGGGAAGGAAGTTAGGTCACCACGATATAAGTAGAAAATGTCAATAAAATAGAACTTTCCAGCCAGATTCAATAGCATTGTAATGGCAATAGCACGCCAATAGAATCTTTCCTCCTTATTTA
>NW_016972439.1:0-1331 GCF_001483705.2 Eufriesea mexicana
AAATGTCAATAAAATTTTATTTTCCAGGAGGATTCTATAGCATGCAATGCATATAGCACGCCATTAGAATCGTTCCTCCTCAGTTATGCTAGAAAGTCAACCTACCACGATATTAGTCGAAAATGTCAATAAACTTGAACTATCCAGAGAAATTCTACAGCATTGCAATGGCTGCAGCGCGCCAAGAGGATCTTTCCTCCTTATTTATGCAAGCAAGTTAACTCACCACAATATTAGTCGAAAATGTCAATAAAATTGAACTTTCCAACCAGATTCTATAGCATTGCCAGGGCAATAGCAAGTGAATTGAATCTTTCCTCCTTATATATGCAAGAAAGTTAGCTCACCACGATGTTATACGAAAATGTCAAACAACAAAAATGTATTTTCCGTCCACAATCTATATCGTCGCAATGGCTATAGCACGCCAATTTGATCTTTCCTCCTTGTTTATGCAACAATGTTAGCTTATCGCGATATTAGTCGTAAATGTCAATAAAAGTGTATTTTCCGGTCGGACACAATAGCAATGCAATGGCTATAGCACGTCAATAGAATCATCCATCCTTAATTACGCAAAAAAGATAGCTCCCCACGAAATTAGTGTATAATGTCAATAAAATTGGATTTCCCTTCCAGATTCTATAGACATTGCAATGACTACCCCACGCCAACAGAATGTTTCCGTCTTATTTATGCAAGAGAGATAGCTCACCACAATATTAGTCGAAATTGTCAATAAAATTGAGTTTTTCAGCCAGATTCTAAAGCATTGCAATGGCTACAGCTCGCCAATAGAATCTTTCTTCCTTATTTATGCAAGAAAGTTAACTCACCGCGATATTAGTCGAATATGTCAATAAAATTGAATCTTCCAGCCAGATTCCACCGCATTGCAATGTATATAGCACACCAAAAGTATCTTTCCTCCTTACCTATGCATGGAAGATAGCTCACCACGGTATTAGTCGAAAATGTCAATAAAATTGAATCTTCCAGCCAGATTCCACCGCATTGCAATGTATATAGCACACCAAAAGTATCTTTCCTCCTTACCTATGCATGGAAGATAGCTCACCACGGTATTAGTCGAAAATGTCAATAAAATTGAATTTTCCAGGCAGATTCTATAGCATTGCGACGGCTACAGCACTCCAATTGAATCCTTCCTCCTTATTTACGAAAGAAAATAGCTCACCATGATATTAGTCGAAAATGACAATAAATTTGAATTTTCCAACCACATTCTATATCATTGCAATGACTAAAGCACGCCAGCAGAATTCTTCCTCCTTATTTATGCAAGAAAGGTGGCTCACCATGATATCAGT
>NW_016972440.1:0-285 GCF_001483705.2 Eufriesea mexicana
ATATTAGTCGAAAATGTCAGTAACATATTATTTTCATGCCAGATTCTATAGCATTGAAATGCCTATAGCACACCAACAGAACCTTTCCACCTTACTTATGTTAGATGGTTATCTCAACGCGATATTAGTCGAAAAAGTCAGTAAAATTGAATTTGCAGCCAGGTTCCAGAGCATTGCAATGCCTGTAGCACACCAACAGTATCTTGCCTCCTTACTTATGTCAGAAAGTTTGCTCACCGCGATATTAGTCGAAAATGTCAGTAAAATTGAATTTTCCAACCAGAT
>NW_016972441.1:0-335 GCF_001483705.2 Eufriesea mexicana
ACGGAAGAAAAAAACTATTGGCGTCCTATAGCCATTGCAATGCTACAGAATCTGTCTGGAAAACCCAATTCTATTAACATTCTCTCCCAGTATCGTGGTGAGCTAACTTTCTTACATAAATAAGGAGGAAAAATTCCGTTGGCGTGCTATAGCCGCTGCAGTGCTATAGAATCTGGCTGGAAAATATAATTATATAGACAGTTTCGACTTATATCGGGTAGAGCTAGCATTCTTGCATAGATCAGGAGGAAGGATTCTATTGGCGTGCTATAGCCATTGCAATGACATATAATCTGCATGGAAAATTCAATTTTACTGACATTTTCGAATAATAT
>NW_016972442.1:0-279 GCF_001483705.2 Eufriesea mexicana
TTCGACTAATATCGTGGTGAGCTAGCTTCCTTGCATAAGTGTGGAGGAAAGATACTTTTGGCGTGCTATAGCCATTGCAATGCAATTGCATCTTTCTGGAAAATTCAATTTTATTTACATTTTTGACTAATATCGTTGTGAGCCAACTTCCTTGCATAAGAAAGGAGGAAAGATCGTTTTGGCGCGCTATCGCCATTGCAATGCTGCAGAATCGGGCAGGAAAGTTCAATTTTATTGACATTTCCCATTATTATCGTGGTGAGCTAGCTTCCTGGCATA
>NW_016972443.1:0-525 GCF_001483705.2 Eufriesea mexicana
GAGCAGATGTCGGAGGATGTCGGTGTATAGCACAGGCGTCTAAGCTATCCTGTCCTAACCTTCCCAAACGTATAACAACCAAACGTGGCGTAGCTAACCTAACGTGCCGAGACCACGTTGCCGGCCTCCACAGAGTCGAGCAGAGCATAATAGAGGACAGCCGGGCGAAGGAGCCTATAGAATCGCAGTGTACAACACAAAAGTCATATCCATCCCGGCCTAACTCAAGCAACAGTAACCTAACCAAACGCAGTATACCACAATGAAACGTGCCGCGGCCGCTATGGTTCGCCTCCCCAGAGTCCAGCAGAGTATAGTGGAGCAATATAGAGCATACAGAAATCCAACGAATAGCAGTGTATAGCACAAAAGCCAAATATATCCTATCCTAACCTCACCAAACGTATCATGATTGAACGTGGCGTAGTTCAACCTAACGTGCCGAGACCACTACTGCTGGCAAACCCCGGAGCCAAGCAGAACGTACTAGAGGACACTTGAGCGCAGAAGTCCGCCGAATAGCAG
>NW_016972444.1:0-785 GCF_001483705.2 Eufriesea mexicana
TGTCTTGCATAAATAAGGAGCAAAGGGTCCATTGACGTGCTGTAGCCATTGCAATGCTATAGAGTCAGGCTGGGAATTTCATTTTATTGACATTTTCGACTTATATCGTTGTGAGTTTAATTTCTTGCATAAATAAGGAGGAATGATTCTATCGGCGTGCTGTAGCCATTCGACTGCTATAGAATCTGGCTGGAAAATACAATTATATTATCCTTTCCGACTAATATCGTTGTGAGCCAACTGTCTTGCATAAATAAGGAGAAAAGATTCCAATGACGTGCCGTAGACATTGCATTGCAATAGGATATGTATGGAAAATTCAATTTTATTGTCATTTTCGACTAATATCGTGGTGAGATAACTCTCTTGCATAAATAATGTGGAACTATTCAATCGGCGTGCTATTGCCATTGCAGTGCTATAGCATCCGTCTGGAAAATACATCTTAATATAAATTTCTACTAATATCGTTGTGAGCTATCTTTCGTGCATAAGTAAGGAGGAAAGGTTCTATTGGCGTGTTATAGCCATTGCATTGCTATAGGGTCTGGCCGGAAAATTCAATTTTATTGACATTTTCAACTAATATCGTGCTGAGCTAACTTTCTTCCATATTTAGGAGGAAAGATTCTGTCGGCGTGCTACAGCCATTGAAATACTATAGCAAACTATAGCATTTGGCAGGAAAATTCAGTTTTATTGACATTTTCGACTAATTTCGAGATGAGCTAATTTTCTGGCATAAATAAGGAGGAATGATTCTATTGGCGTGCTATAGCCAACGC
>NW_016972445.1:0-1016 GCF_001483705.2 Eufriesea mexicana
TAGGTTAAGTTAGGTCAGGTTATGTTAGGATACCTTCGACTTTTGCGCAGTTCACTGGAGTGCGGTGGATGTGTGCGCGCTACTGCGGACTAGTACACTCTGCTTGGCTCTGTGGAGGCGAGCAATAGCGGCCGTGACACGTTTGGTTCAGGTATGTTACGATCGGTTAGGTCAGGTTAGGCTATATATGGTGAGGGTAGCTTTGACGTCCGTGCTATACAATGTCATTCGGTGGATTCCTGCACTACACATTGCTCCACTATAGTCTGCCCGCCTCCGGGGAGGCGAGCAATAGCGGTCGGGGCGCGTCAGGTTGTGTTAAGTTACGTTTGGTTCGGTTAGGTTTGGTTAAGTTTGGTTAGTTTAGCTTTGAGTTCCGTTCCGTGCACTGCTATTCGGTGGATTTACTTGTTCTACTGGGCTCTACTATATTCTGCCAAGCGACAGGGAGGCCAAGAGCATTGGTCGCGGCACTTTATGTTGCTTTATGCTACGTTTGCTTAGGTTAGGCTAGGTCAGGTTTTGCTAGGATATCTGCGGCTTTTGTACTGTTCACTGTAGTGCGGTGGACTTCTGTGATCTAGTGTGCCCTAGTGAATCGTGCTTGTCTTCGTGGAGTCCAGCAATAGTGGCCTAGTTAGGCTAAGTTGAGTTAGGCTACGTTTGGATGCGCTTCGTTTGGCTCGGCTAGGAGAAACTACTTTCACTTTTGTGCTACTCATTGCTATTCGGTGCGTTTTTGCGCCCTAATGTGCTCGAACGTGATCCGCTTTGCTCTACGAAGGCCAGAAATACTGGTCGCGGCATGTTATATTGGCTTATGCTACGTTTGGTAGGGTTAGCTTGTGCCGGGTTTGGTTAGGGTTTCCTCGACTGTAGTGCCATGCGCTGCTATTCACTCTGTGGATTTCTGAGCTCAACATTGCTCTAATATACTCTGCTCGACTCAGGAAATGCGAGCAATAGTGGTCGTGGCACGTTACGTTGAGTTGCGTTACGTTTGGTTAAGTTACGTT
>NW_016972446.1:0-219 GCF_001483705.2 Eufriesea mexicana
TTATAGCTTGGTGAATAGATCGCCTATCACCTCCTATCCAATGGCAAGAAGAGCTATCTACTTGCCAAAGAATATGTCTATTCAAAATGTGTAATCTGATATTGCTTGGTGAATAGATCGCCTAACGCGTTGAATCCAATGGCAAGTACATCAACCTGCTTGGCAGAGAATAGGTCTATTCAAAATCTATAACCTGTTATAGCTTGGTGAATAGATCGC
>NW_016972447.1:0-601 GCF_001483705.2 Eufriesea mexicana
GTTAGGTTCGATCTGGTCAGGTCACATCAGCTTATTTTCGGATAGGTTAGTTTAGGTTACGTTAGGTTAGGTTTGGATATGTTAGGTTATGTTAGGATAGCTCGGGTTAGGTTGGGTTCGGTTAGGTTAGATCGGGTTACATCAGGTGGGCTTAGGTTAGGTTATGTCGGGTTATGTTGCGATAGGTAAGGTTAGGTTAGGTTGCGGTGGGTCGGTTTGGGTTGTGTTGGGTTAGGTTAGGTTAGGATCGGTTAGGTTAGGTTAGGTTAGGTTAGGTTAGGTTGGGTCGGGTTAGGTTAGGATGGGTTAGGTTAGGTCGGGTTACGTAACGTCGGTTTAGTTTAGGTTAGGCCGGGTTAGGATAGGTTAGGTTACGTTTGGTTAGGTTAGGTTGGGTTGGGTTGGGTTGGGTAAGGTTACGTTCGAGCTGGTCAGGTCACATCAGCTTATTCTCGGAAAAGGCCAGGCTAGTTTATGTTCGGTTAGGTTACGTTAATTTAGGTTATGATAGGTTAGGTTAGGTTACGTTACGTTAGGCTAGGTTCGGGCTGGTTAGGTTAGGCTAGGCTATGTCGGGTTAGGTAAGGATGGGTTAGGTTAG
>NW_016972448.1:0-717 GCF_001483705.2 Eufriesea mexicana
TTTCCATGATTACTATTATCCAAGTACACTATATTGAAGTACTCTCGATATCAAATCACCCAATCTAACAATCTCAAACCTGTCCAAATACCTATCCAAACCAACACGTACGCCTATTTATTTCCGTTACGCAATTTTCATGATAACTATTATCCAAGTACACTATATTGAAGTACTCTCGATATCAAATCACCCAATCTAACAATCTCAAACCTGTCCAAATACCTATCCAAACCAACACGTACGCCTATTTATTTCCATCACGCAATTTATATGGTTACTATTATCCAAGTATACTGTATTGAGGTACTCTCGATATCAAATCACCCAATCCAACAATCTGAAACCTATCCAATACCTATCCAAACCAACACGTATGCCTATTTATTTCCATCACGCAATTTATATGATAACTAATATCCAAGTACAGTATATTGAAAGACTCCCAATATCGAACCATCAAACCCACAATCCCAAACCTGTCCAAATACCTATCCAAACCAACATGTACACCTATCTATTTCCATCACGCAATTTTCATGATAACTATTATCCAAGTACAGTATATTGAAAGACTCCCAATATCAAACCACCGAACTCAACAGTCTCAAACCTGTCCAAATATCTATCCAAACCAACACGTACGCCTATGTATTTCCGTTACGCAATTTTCATGATAACTATTATACAAGTACACTATATTGAAAGACTCCCAAT
>NW_016972449.1:0-863 GCF_001483705.2 Eufriesea mexicana
TCATAGTAGCCTGTCCTAACCTAGCCAAACGTAGCATACCCGAACGTAACCTAACTCAACCTAGTATGACGATACAGCTAGTGGCTGACCTCCACAGAAACTAGTAGTGTGCACCAGATTACTGCGACCACGGCTGCCACACCCCACAGAGCCAAGCAAAATTCAGTATAGCAGAGTAGATGACAGGAAACCAGCGGAGAGTAGTGTATTGCACGAAAGTGGAAGACACGCTAGCTAAACATAACATAACATAAACTAATCAATCGTAGGCTAACCCAACATAACGTGCAGCCGCTGTTGCTGACCTACCCAGGGCCAAGAAGAATATAGTAGAGCCGAGCAGCGTGCAGAAATCTTCCGAGCAGCAGTGTACTGCACGTAAGTCGCAAATAAACTGACCGAGCTTGACACATCCTAACATAATCAAACGTAACGTGCCGCAACCTAACGAGCCTAGAACACCGTTGCTGGCCTCGGCGGAGCGAAGTAGAGTGTACTGGAGCACAGCAGTGCGCAGAAATGCAGCGCACTTCAGCGAATAGCACAGAAGCCGTAGATATCGTAGCATAGCCAGTCCTAACCTAAGCTAACCAGACGTAGAGTAACAAAACGTAACCAGCATAGACCTCCATTGCCGGCCTCCCCAGCGCCAAGCAGAGCACTTTAGCAGAGTGCAGAGCGCAGAGGGCCATAGAATGTCAGTGTACAGCACGAAAATCAAAGAAACCATAACCTAACCCAAACAAACCTAACCTAATAACCAAACGTTGACTGATTCAAACTAACGCCCCACGGACACCTTCCTGGTATTCCCAGATCAAAGCAAAGTATATTAGATAGCAGTAGAGCGCAGAAATCCACAG
>NW_016972450.1:0-545 GCF_001483705.2 Eufriesea mexicana
TTTGCAAAACATGCGAAGATTTTTCCTCTGTTCTTACCTAGTTCAATGTCCACCAGGTGGATCGGCACATATTCGAGTCAGCTACTCCTCCCCCTTTTCTGAATTCAAACGGTCTTCCTTTTAACTTGCTTAATCTTATTTTATCCCTTCCTGTAATCTTTCGTTTAAAATTTCCACGCATATTTTATATGTCGTATTCCTCATACATCCCAGAATTTTGATTTCTCCGCAGTTTTTGACTTCTTTCTCTTCTCCTTCTTTGTAAATGGGACATAATACTCCCTATTGCATTTCTCCAGTACATCGCTCTCTCTTCATATTCGTCTCATCACTTTCATCATTGCTTTTCCTATACTTACAGGCATATTTTTCCATACCTTGTTTACCAACTTATCTTCTCCTGGAGCTCTGTCTGTTCTTAACACGTTGAATGCCACGGGGGTGACCGGTGACCACAACTTGGCGGTGGCGCCATGGGGGCTACCGGTGACCGGCGACGCGACCATTAGTGAAAATACATAATTAGAGTAAATATCGATACTGAT
>NW_016972451.1:0-272 GCF_001483705.2 Eufriesea mexicana
AACACAAAAGACGAAGCCATCATGAGCAAACGTGACCCAACCTAGCCTAACCAAACGAGACCTTACTCATCCCTTCTTGTCACGACCAATATTGCTGGCAGCCTCAGGGTCGAGCAGAGTAGTGTAGGGTAATGTAGACCGCAGAATTCAACCGAATATCTGTGTATGGCACAAAAGTCAAGGTTATCCTATCCTAACCGAACCAAACATAACACAGCCGGACGCATTCAAACCGAACCTAACGTGCCTAGACCATTATTGCTGGCCTTCAC
>NW_016972452.1:0-1836 GCF_001483705.2 Eufriesea mexicana
GTATCTGCCAGGCACATTCTATATCATTGCAATGACTGTAGCTTGCCAAAAGTATCTTTCCTCATCATTTATGCAAGAAAAGTAGCGCACCACAATATTATTCAAAAAAGTTAAAAAAATTGAATTTTCCGGTCAGATTCTATAGTATTGCAATGGTTATAGCTTGCCAATATAATCTTTCCTCCTTGTTTATGCAAGAAAGTCAGCTCACCACGATATTAGCCGAAAATATTAATAAAATTGAATTTTCAATCGCATTCTATATCCTTGCAGTGTCTACAGCACGCACAGCACGCCAACAGAATCTACCCTGCTTATTAAGGCAAGAAGGATGGCACACCACGATAATAGTCGAAACTGTCAATAGTACTGAACTTTCCAGCCAGATACTATATCATTGCAATGGATATCGCACGCCTAAAGAATCATTCCTCCTTGTTTATGCAAGAAAGGCAGCGCACAATAATATTATTCGAAAATATCAATAAAATTGAATTTTCCGGCCAGATTCTATAGCATTGCAATGTTTATAGCTTGCCAATATAATCCTTCCTCCGTGTTTATGCAAGAAAGATAGCGCACAACGATATTTGTAGAAAATGTCAATAAAATTGAACCTGCCAGGCGCATTCTATATCATTGCAATGACTATAGCACGCCAAAAGAATGTTTCCTCCTCATTTATGCAAGAAAAGTAGCGCACCACAATATTATTCGAAAATGTTAATAAAATTGAATTTTCCGGCCAGATTCTACAGCATTGCAATGCTTATAACTTGCCAATATAATCCTTCCTCCTTTTTTATGCAAGAAAGGGAGCTCACCGCAATATTAGACGAAAATGTCAATAAAAATGAATTTTCCAGCCGGATTCTGCAGCATTTCAGCGGGTATAGCACGCCAATATGATCCTCCTCCTTCTTCATGCAAGAAAGTTAGCGCACAACGATATTTGTCGAAAATGTCAATAAAATTGAACCTTCCAGGCACATTCTTTATCATTGCAATGACTATAGCACGCCAGTAGAATCTTTCCCCATTATTTATGCAAGAAAGTTAGCTCAAACACGATATTAGTAAAAAATGTCAATGAAATTAAGTTTTCCATACAGAATCTTCTGTATTGCGGTGGCTACAGCGCCCCAAAAGGATTTTTCTTTCTTACGTATGCAAGGAAGTTAGCTCACCACGGTATTAGTCGAAAATGTCAATAAAATTGAATCTGCCATGCACATTCTATATCATTGCAATGTTATAGCACGCCAAAAGTATCTTTCAACCTTATTTATGCAAGAAAAGTAGCGCACCACAATATTATTCGAAAATGTCAACAAAATTGAACTTTCCAGCGATATTCCATAGCATTGCAAAGCCTACAGCACGACAATAGTATCTTTCCTTCTTATTTATGCAAGGAAGGTAGCGTTCCACAATATTATTTGAAAATGTCAATAAAATTGAATTTGCCTGGCAGATTCTACTGCATTTCAATGGCTATAGCGCTGCATAAGGATCATTCCTCCTTACTTAAGGAAGGAAATTAGCTCACCACGATATTAGTGGTAAATGACAATAAAATTGAATTTGCCTGGCAGATTCTACTGCATTTCAATGGCTATAGCGCTGCATAAGGATCATTCCTCCTTACTTAAGGAAGGAAATTAGCTCACCACGATATTAGTGGTAAATGACAATAAAATTGAATTTGCCTGGCAGATTCTACTGCATTTCAATGGCTATAGCGCTGCATAAGGATCATTCCTCCTTACTTAAGGAAGGAAATTAGCTCACCACGATATTAGTGGTAAATGACAATAAAATTGAATTTTCCAACCA
>NW_016972453.1:0-640 GCF_001483705.2 Eufriesea mexicana
AAATAGTGTTCTCGGCATCTCCGGTTGGGTTATGTTGCGTTTGTCTCTGTTAGCACATGCTACTGCGACTTTTATGCTATACCCTGCTTTTCGGTGAATTTCTGCGCTCTAATGTGCACTAATATGCTTTACTTGGCTCTACGAAGGACTTGAATAGCGGTCGCGGCTTGTTATTTCGGGTCAGGCTACGTTTGGCTGGGTTAGGTTAGGTCAGTTTAGGTTAGGGTATCTTTGGTTTTTACGCTGTACACCGCTATACGATAGATTTCTGCGCTCTACTGTGCTGAAGTATATTCTGCATGTCTCTGTGGAGGCCAGCAATAGTGGTATCGCCATGTTAGTTTGAGTTAGGCTACGCTTGGATATGTTAGGTTTGGTTACGGTACGACATGCTACTTTGACTTTTCTGCTATGCACTGCTATTCGGTAGAAGATTTCTGCTTCTACCGTGCCCTAATATGTTCTGCTTGACCCTGCGGAGTCCAACAACATTCGCCGCAACACGCTATGCTGGGATACACTACTTCTGGGTAGGGAGGTTGAGTAAGGCTAGGTTACGGTGTCTTTCACTTTTGTGCTTTTCACTGCAATACGGTCGTCTTCTGCGCTCTACTGTGCTCTTGTACCCTCTGCGTGGCCC
>NW_016972454.1:0-271 GCF_001483705.2 Eufriesea mexicana
ATTAGTCGAAAATGTCTATAGAAGTGATCTTTTCTGACAGATTCCGTTGCAATGCGATGGCCATAGCGAACCAATAGGATCTTTCCTAATGATTAATGCAGAAAAGTTTGCTCACCACGACAGTAGCCGAAAATGTCATTGGAATTGAACTTTTCACTCAGATTCTATTGCAGTGCTAGGGCTATAGCAAGCCAATAGAATCCTTCCTCCTTATTTATGCCGAAACGCCTGCTCACCGCAATATTAGTCGAAAATGTCAATGGAATTGGAC
>NW_016972454.1:301-534 GCF_001483705.2 Eufriesea mexicana
TTTCAGGCAGATTCTATTGCAATGCAATGTCTATAACAAACCAATAGAGTCTTTCCACCTTATTTACGCAGAAAGGTTTGTTCACCGCAAAATTAGATGAAAATGTCAACAAGACTGAGTCTTCCGGGCAGTACCTAATGCAATGCAATGTCTACATCAAACCAATGGATTCTTCCTCCATTATTTCTGCAGAAAGCTTTCCTCAACAAGATATTGGTCGAAAATGTCAATAA
>NW_016972455.1:0-843 GCF_001483705.2 Eufriesea mexicana
CACAGTAGGTTTGGATAGTTACGAATTTTCTGCTTTACACTGCGATTCTATGGATTTGGGCGCTCTTCACTCCTCTATCATGCGCTGCATGGCTCTGTAGAGGCCAGCAATACTTGCCTCGTCTCGATGGGTTTGGTTAGTCTACGTTAGGTTTGGCTAGATTGGAACAGGTTGGGACAGGATATCTCTGACTTTTGTGCTACACACTGCTGTTCAGTGCCTTCCTGCGCTCACCTGCGCTCTACTGTGAATTACTATATTCTGCTTGGCAGTGGGGAGCCCAGCAATAGTGGTCGGGGCAGGTCGTCTTGAGTTAGGCTACGCTCGGATAGGTTTGGCTATGTTTGTTCAGCATACCTTTGACCTCTGCGCTAGACACTTATATTCGGTGGATTTCTGCGCTCTACTGTGATCTGAATTGCCCTGCGTCGCTCTAGGGAGGCCAGAAATTGTGGCCGCGGTGCGTTACTTTGAGCTTGGTTACGTTTGGTTAGGTTAGAATTGTTTGGGTTAGGTAAGGATATCTTCAACTTTTTGATATGCACTGCAATTCTATGGACTTCTGCGCCAGTCACCTCTAATACGTCTTGCTTGGCTCTGTGCAGGCCAGCAATGTTGGACGCGGCAAGTTTGGTTTAGTTAGATCATGCTAGGTTGTGCCAGGTTGCGTTATGTAAGGTTAGGGTAGCCTTGACATTGTGCTACACCCTGCTCTTCTATGGAATTCTGCGTTCTACTGTGCTCTATCTCCCCCTGCTTGTCCCTGGGGATGCCAGGGAAAGTGGTCGCGGCACGTTATGTTGAGTTATGCTGCGTTCGGTTAGGTGAGGTTTGGTTAGGCTT
>NW_016972456.1:0-410 GCF_001483705.2 Eufriesea mexicana
GAAGACTGTGGTTGGAAAATTCAGTTTTATTGAGATTTTCGGTTAATATCTTGGTGAGTGAACATTCTCGCAGAGGAAAGGAGGAAAGATTCTATTGGTGTGCTATAGGCTTTGCAATGCTATAGAATCTTGATGGAAAGTTCAATATTATTGACATTTTCGACTATTATTGTGGTGAGCTTCCTCTCTTGCATATATTAGCAAGGTAGATACTCTTGGCGTGCTATAGACATTGCAATGATATACAGTGTGGTTGGAAAATTCAATTTTATTTACATTTTCAGCTAATACCTTGGTGAGATGACATTCTCGAATATATAGGTAGGATAGACTCAATTGATGTGCTGTAGGGATTGCAATGCAATAGAATCTTCCTGGAAAATTCAATTTTATTGGCATTTTCGACTAAT
>NW_016972457.1:0-210 GCF_001483705.2 Eufriesea mexicana
CAATCCAATGGCAAGTACAGCCATCTCCTTGCCGGATAATAAGTCTATTCAAAATCTATAACCAGTTATAGCTTGGAGAATAGGTCGCATACCGTCTTCAACCAATGGCAACTACAGCCATCTACTTGCCAGAGAATTGGTCTATTCAAAATCTGTAACCTGCTACCGCTTGGTGAATATATCGCCTAACGCCTTCAATCCAATGGCATG
>NW_016972458.1:0-858 GCF_001483705.2 Eufriesea mexicana
TAGGATCGCTTTGACTTTCGTGCTATACGCGGATATTCGGAGGATCTCTGCGATTAAGTGTACTCTAATATTCCGTGCTTGGCATTGTGGAGGCCAGCAGTAGAGGCGCCGGCTCGTTAGGTTTAGTTATTCCACGTTTGGATGGGTTATGTTAGGTCAGGTTAGGCTAGGATATCTTTGACTTTTGTGCTGTACACTGCTATTAGGTGGATGTCTGTGCTCTGCTGCGCTCCAGAGGTGGACAACAATAGTTGTCCCGGCACGTTAGGTTGAGCTACGTTGCGCTCGATTATTTCACGTTTGGATGGGTTAGGATAGGATAGCTTTGACTCTTGTGCTATACACTCCTATTCGGTGGATTTCCACGCTCTATGCTGCGCTACTGCTCTTCTCGGCTCTGGGGTGGCCGTAAATTGTGGTCTCGGCACGTTAGGCTGAGATAAATATCGTTTGATTATGTTTCGTTTGGTATAGTTAGTACATGATTCCTTTGACCTTTACGCTGCACACCGGCATTCGGTGGATTTCTGCGCTCTACTGTGCTCTAGCTTATTCTGCTTGGCTCTGGGACGCCGGCGGGATTGGACTCTGCACGTTAGTCTGAGTTAGCTTTCATTCGGTTAATCTAAGTTTGGTTAGGTTAGAATATGATAGATTTGACTTCTGTGCTATACACGGCCACGCGGTGGATTTATGCGTTCTACGCTCCTCTACTATCCACTGCTCGAGGCTGGGAGATTACCCATCGTGGTCGTGGCACGATAGATTGCGTTAGGTTACGTTTGGTTTGCCTAGGATAGGTTACGTTTGGCTAGGGTGGCGTTTGGTTTAGTGTTGTACACTGCTATTCGGAGATCT
>NW_016972459.1:0-891 GCF_001483705.2 Eufriesea mexicana
TGTAAATAAAATTGTACTATCCAGCCAGATACTATAGCATTGCAAAGGATATAGCACATCAATTGAATCTTCCCTCCTTATTTATGCAAGAGAGATAGCTCACCACGATAGTAGTCGAAAATATCAATAAAATTGTACTATCCAGCCAGATTCTATAGCATTGCAAAGGATATAGCACGCCAATAGACACGCCATTAGAATATTTCCTCCTTAGTTATGCAAGAAAGTTAGCTCACCAACATATTATTCGAAAATGTGAATAAAATTGAATTTTCCATCCAGATTCTATAGCATTGCAATGGCAATAGCACGCCAATAGAATCTTTCAACCTTATTTATGCATGGACGGTAGCTCACCACGATATTCGTCTAAGATGTCAATAACATTGTATTTTCCACCCGGATTCTATAGCATTGCAACGGCTATAGCGCGCAAATTGAATCTTTCATTCCTATTTATGCAAGAAAGTCAGCTCACCGCGATATTAGTCAAAAATGTCAGTAAAATTGAATTTTCCAGCCAGTTTCCAGAGCACTCCAATTGCTATAGCACGCCAATAGTATCTTTACTCCTTATTTATGCATCAGAGTTAGCTCACCACGATATTAGTCGAAAATGTCAATAAAATTGTACTATCCAGAGAGATTCTTTAGCACTGCAATGGATATAGCACGCCAATAGAATCTTCCATCCTTATTTATGCAAGAGAGTTAGCTCACCACTATATTAGTCGAAAATGCCATTAACATTGAATTTAATGAATTTTCCGACCACATTCATTATCATTGCAATGGCTATAGCACGCCAAAAGAATCATTCCTCCTTGCTTATGCAAGAGAGTTCGCTCACCACGATATTAATCGAAAATGTCAATAAAATTGTACTATCCA
>NW_016972460.1:0-532 GCF_001483705.2 Eufriesea mexicana
TAAAGTTCCGAGACCGTTGTTGCTAGAGTTGCCAGGGCCAAGCTGAAAATATAAGGTCACCGTTGAGCGCAGAAGACCACCTAATTGTGGACTATAGCACTAAAGGCAAAGCCATCCTCTCCTACCCTAAAGAATCGAAATATACCCAAACGTATCGTAGCTTAACGCTACGTGCCGCGACAATCATTTCTAGACGCCTCAGAGTCCGGTAGGACATTCTAGAGCCCATTGGAGTGCACATATCGACCGAAAAACGGTGTACAACTCAAAAGCTAAAGCTGCCCTAACCAAATTTATCATAACACAGCCTAATCGAAGTTAACCTGACCAAACATAACGCGCAGAGACAACTGTTGATGGCATTCCCAGAGCCAAGCTGAGAGCACTAGAGCACTGGAGGGAGCAGAAATCCTCCAAATAGCAGACCATGGCACACTAAAGTCGAGGCTACACTCTCCTAACCGAACAAACCTTAACCCAACCAAACGTAAACTAAATGAACCTAACCCGGCGCTGCCACTACTGCTGGCCT
>NW_016972461.1:0-299 GCF_001483705.2 Eufriesea mexicana
AGTACACTCTGCTTGTCTCTCTAGACGCCAGGAATAGTGGTCTCGTAGTGGTAGGCTGAGTTGGACTACGTTCGTGTTTGTCACGATAAGCTTGGTTCGGAGAGACTACTTTGGCTTTTGTGCTATTCACTGACACCCGGTGGAATTCGGCGCTTCTCATTGCTCTACTATGCTCAGCTCGACTCTGGGGAAACCAGCAATTAATGTCGTGGCGCAAAATATTGTGCTAGGTTACGTTTCGCTATGTTAGGTACGTTTACGTTTGGATGGGATTGCTTTGGCTATTGTGATATACACTG
>NW_016972462.1:0-244 GCF_001483705.2 Eufriesea mexicana
TACACCATTGCGATGGCTATAGCACGCCAAATGTATCTATCCTCCATACTTATGGCAGGAAGCCAGCTCACCAAGATATTAATCTAAAGTGTCAATAAAATTGACCTTTCCAGCACGATTCTGCAGCATTGCAATGGCTATATCTTGCCAATATAATCTTTCCCACTTGTTTATGCAAGAATGTTAGCTCACCACGATAATACTCGAAAATGTCAATAAAATAGAACTTTCCAGCCAGATTCTA
>NW_016972463.1:0-1323 GCF_001483705.2 Eufriesea mexicana
TGTTAGGAGAGGGTAGCTTTGATTTTCATGACATACACCGCTATTCGCTGTATTTATGCGCGCTACTGTGCTCTAGCATACTATGGTTGGCTCTCGGGATGCCCGCAATAGATGTCTCAGCTCGTTTGGCTTATTTATTCTAAGTCTTGTTAGGTTAGGTTAGGTCATGTTTGGTTAGGATTTCTTTGTCTCCAACCTGAACCACTCGCGGGCATCGTAGGACCTGCTCCTGCAGTCGCTCGTTGAGCTGGGCGTCGGACTGGCTGTTACCGCAGAGAGTATTCTCGACAAAGCGGGTGGTTCGGGGATCCGGACGGCTCCGTTGCGATCGTCGCCGGCGGACTACTGCGGACACTCGCACCATCGCTGTTTCACAGCAGTGAGGGATTCGTGGCTGTCTCCTGGAGCGATGTAGTCGTGGTGGGGTTCTACGTCTCCCCCAACCGCGGCCTCCCGTCGTGCGAGAGTTAATTGGACGAGCTCGGAGGTTTCCTAAACGGACACATGGCACGTCCGGTCCTGGCCCTGGGGTACATCAACGCCCACTCCGCGGCGTGGGGTTCCCCGCGAACAGACGATCGGGGCGAGGCCCAACAAGAATAGGCCGCGGGGCTGGATCTCCGGTTGCTCAACCGGGGTTCCGTACGCACGTTCGTCCGGTGGAACGGCACGTCCATCGTGGACTTGCCGCTCCCATCGCCGGCAGCTCTGCTGCGTGTCACCGGCTGGAGGGTGGCGGTGGAGGTGGAAATGCTTATCGACCACCTCCACATTACCACTGCGGCGTGTCGCCGGCTGGAGGGTGGCGGTGGAGGTGGAAATGCTTATCGACCACCACCACATTACCATGATGAATGCCGTCACTCCACGCACAGTTCTGCAACCATCCAGCTGGAATAACGCCACCGCCCCGCGTTGGGCGCTCGGACGCCTCGACCCCGACCTCTTCGCCGCGGCCTGCCAGGTCGTCGCCTGGGCGGATGGGGACGTCGGGCGCGAATACGCCGATGCGTGGTTAGGGGCGGAGCGGCTAAGGGCGGCGATGACACGCGCGTGCACCGCCCCCGGACCGGACGGCATCTCAGGCCGGGCCTTTCCCCTGGCTCTGGAGGCGCGTGGTGATCGTTTGCGACGGCTGCTCGACAGCTGCATCAGGACTGGTCGCTTCCCGGCATGTTCGAAGGGAGCGAATGCCGTGCTGATCCCGAAACCAGTGAAGCCGCCGGACACTCCGAAGGCATACCGGCCGATATGCCTGCTCGATGACGCGGGCAAGCTCTTCGAGCGCGTTCTAGCTGCCCGTCCCCGAGTGAATTTAACGGA
>NW_016972464.1:0-600 GCF_001483705.2 Eufriesea mexicana
GGTTGAGTAATGTTACGTTTCTTTAGGCTTGGTTAGGAAGGCTCGGTTATGATTTCTTTTACTTTTGTACTATAAACTGCTATACGGTGGGTTTCTACGCCATACATTGCTCTACTATAATCTGCTCGACCCTGGGGAGGCGAGAGATAGCGGTCGCAGCACGTTAGCTTGTGTCAGGATACGTTCGGTTTGGTTAGGTTAGGCTATGCTGGGTCTGGTTATCTGTGACGTTCGTGATATGCACTCCAATTCGGTGGATATCTGCGCTCTACTCTGCTCTACTATATGTTGCTTGGTGCTGATAATACCAGCAATATTTTTCTCGGCACGTTATGCTGAGTTATGTCACGTACCGTTATGTTAGGTTGGGCTATGTTCGGTAGGGGCAGCCTTAACACTTGTGCTATTCACTATAGTTCGTTGGATTCCTGCGGTCTGCTGCGCTCTACGATATTCTGCTTGGCTCTGCGCGGGCCAGCAATGGTGGCCTTGGCGCGGTAGGTTGATCTACGCTACGTTCGGTTATGTTACGTATGATGATGTTAGGGTGTGATAGTTTAGACTTTTGCGCTATACACTGCTTTCCACCGATTTCTGCGC
>NW_016972465.1:0-615 GCF_001483705.2 Eufriesea mexicana
GTGTATGTATGGGTGCATGTATTGATGTATGTATGGTTGTATGGATGGATGGATGGATGAATGGTTTTGTGGATTGATGTACGGATGGATGCATGTATGGATGGGTGTACGTATGGAAGAATGGATGTATGGATGGATGGATGTATGGATGGATGGCTGTATCGAATGATGGAAGTACGAATGGATGGGCTTCTGGGTGTATGGTCGAGTGGATGTAAGGATGTATACAAGGATGCGTGCATGAATGGATACGTTTTTGGATGGAGGGATGTACGGAAGTATGGGTATATGTATGGATGTGTGTATGGGAGTATGTATGGATGTGTGGATGTACGTTTGGACGTATGTATGGACGGATGGTTGTAAGGTTGGACGGATTTATGGTTGAATGCATGTGTGAATGTATGGATGTACGAACGTAAGGATGTACGGATGTATTTTAGTATGGATGTATATATGTATGGATGTATGGATGGATAGATGTGTGGATCGATGGATGTTTGGATGGGTGCCTGTATGGATGGAAGCATGTATGGTTCGATGGATGTATGAATGGGTGGATGTATGGATGGATGGATGTGTGGAAAGGTGGATGTATGGATGGATGTATGAATG
>NW_016972466.1:0-547 GCF_001483705.2 Eufriesea mexicana
AATATTTATGGATGTATGGGTGTGAGGATGTACAGATGTGTGGATAGATGGATACGTGGATGGGTGTATGTATGGATGTATGTATGTAGGTATGTATGGATGATACCGATGTTTGGATGTATGGATGTATATAAGAATGGATGTGTGGATGGATGCATGAATGAATGGATGGATGTATGGATGGATGAATGTATGGATGTATTTATGGATGGATGTATGGATGTATGTATGGTTGGATGGATGTACGGATGGATGGATTTATGTATGTGTGGACCTATGTATGTATGGATGGATGGATGGATGTACGTATAGATGTATGTATGTATGGATGGATGGATGTATGGATTGATGTATGTACGGGTGAATGGACGTTTGAATGTATTAATGTACGAATGTGTGGATGTACGGATGTGTGGATATATGGATGTACATATTTATGGACGTACGGATTGATGGATGTATGCATTGGTGTATGTATGGATGCATGGATTGATGGATGTGTCGATGGATGGAAGTACGGATTGATGGATTTATGGATATATGGATG
>NW_016972467.1:0-520 GCF_001483705.2 Eufriesea mexicana
GTGCCTAGACCACTTTTGCCGGCCTCCCCATTGCCAAGCTGGAAATATTAGAGGAGAGTAGCGGGCAGTAGTCCATAGACTGGCAGTGTATAGCACATGAGTCAAAGATACCCTAACCTAGCCTGCCCAAACCTAACCTAACATAACGTAACATAGCTGAAGCTAACGTGCCCAGGGCACTATTCCTGGCGTGCACATGGAAAAGCAGAGTGCGGAAGCGCAAAGAAGAGCGCAGAACTACATAGAATAGCAGTGCGTAGCAGAAAAGACACAGCTATCCTAACCTAGCGCACCGTACCCTAACCGAGCCAAACGTAATCTAACTCAACCAAACGTGCCGCGACCACTATTGCTGTCCTCCCGAGAGCAGAGTAGAGCACAGTAGAGCAATGAAGAGCACAGGAGAGAGACCGCCGTATAGCAGTGTATAGTACAAAAGTCTAAGCTACCCTGTCCGAACATAACCAACCGTGACATATCTAAACGCAACATAACTCAGTCTAACGTGCCGCGACGAATA
>NW_016972468.1:0-915 GCF_001483705.2 Eufriesea mexicana
GCCTCCCCAGTGACGTGCAGAGCATAGTAGAGCAATGTAGAACTCAGAAATCCACCGAATAGCTGTGTATGGCACAAAAGTCAAAGACATCCCAAACATGCCTTCCTATCCTACCCTGAAGAAAGGCACCGTAACTCATACTAACGAGGCGATACCACTATTACTGGCCACCCAACAGAACAGCAGAACATGATGCAGCGCAGTAGGGCGCAGAAATCCTCCGAATGGATGTGGATGGCACGAAAGTATAAGATATACTGCCCTAACGTAACCAAACTTGTCATACGCAAACGAAGCCTAACAGAAGCTAACACGCCGAGATCACTATTGCTGGCCTCCCCAGAGCCTAGCGGACGATATAAGAACGCAGTAGAGCCCAGATATCGGTGGATAGCAGTGTATAGCACAAGAGTCTAAACTACCTCGTCCTAACCTCACCAAACGTAAAGTAACCAAACGTGGCATGTCTAAACATAACGTGCAGAGACAACTATTGCTGATCTCCGCAGAACCAAGCAGTATATACTAGAGCACAGCGTAGCACAGGAATCCACCGCATTGCAGTGTATAGCGCAAAAGTCGAACATGCCCTGACATAACCTGACCTAGACTTACCTATCCAAACGTAGTGTAAGACATCATAACATGTGGAGACCAATATGGCTGGCCTATCCGGCGACAAGCATATTATATCAGAGGACATTAGAGCGCACAAGTCCACCGAATAGCGGTGTATAGCACAATAGGGAATGTAGCCTATCCTAACCTAGCCAAAAGAAACACATCCAAACATAGCCTGGCTGAACCTAACATGACGATACCAGCGTTGCTGACCTCCACAGATACATGCAGAATATACTAGAGCTCAGTTGAGCGCAGAAATCCTCCGTATTGCAGTGACAAGCACAAAGCCGT
>NW_016972469.1:0-689 GCF_001483705.2 Eufriesea mexicana
AATATCGTGGTGTCCAAACTTTCGTGCATAAATAAGGACGATAGATATTTTTGGCGTGATATATACATTGAAATGCATTAGAATCTGGTCGGAAAATTCAATATTATAGACATTTTCGACTTATGTCGTGGTGGCCTAACTTTCGTGCATAAATAAGTAGGAAAGATACTAGTGGCGTTCTGTAGGCATTGCAATGTTATAGAATCTCGCTGGAAAATCCAATTTTATTGACATTTTCGACTAATATTGCAGTGAGAAATCCCACTTTCCAAAATAAGGAGGAAAGATTCTATTGATATGCTGTTGCCACTGCATTTCCACAGAATCTGCCAGTAAAATTCGATTTTATTCACATTTTCGGCTAATATCGTGGTGAGCAAACCCACTTGCATAAATAAGCATGAAATATACTATTGGCGCGCCATAGCCATTTCAATGCTATTGAATCTTGCTGGAATGAATCTTGCTGGAAAATACATTTTAATTGACATTTCCGACTAATAACGTGGTGACCTAACATTCTTGCATATATAAGGAGGAAAGATCCTACTGGCGTGCTATAGCCAATGCAATGCTACAGAGTCTGGCTGGAAAATTCAATTTCATTTACTTTTTCGACCAATATCGTTGTCTGCTAACTCTCTTACATAAATAAGAAGGATAGATTCTGTTGGCGTTCTATATCCATT
>NW_016972470.1:0-326 GCF_001483705.2 Eufriesea mexicana
CGCAAGAAAGTTAGCTCACCACGATATTAGTCGAAAATGTCGATAAAATTGAACTTTCCAGCCTGATTCTATAGCATTGCGACGGCTATAGCATGCCAAGATGTTCTTTCCTCCTTACTTACGCAAGGAAGTTAGCACACAGCGATATTAGCAGGAAATGTAAATTAACTTGAGTTTTTCAGCCACATTCTAAAGCATTGCAATGGATATAGCACGCCAGTAGCATCTACCCGCCTTATTTACGCAATAAACTTAGCTCACCGCGATATTAGTCAAAAAAGTCAATGAAATTGAATTTTAAAGCCAGATTCTACAGGACTGCAATG
>NW_016972471.1:0-510 GCF_001483705.2 Eufriesea mexicana
CAATACAATGGCAAGTACAGCCATCTACTTTTCTGAGAATAGGTCAATTCAAAATCTATAACCCGTTATAGAATGGAGAATTGATCGCCCAACGCCTTCAATCCAATGGCAAGTACAACCGTCTACTTGCCAGAGAATAAGTCTATTCACCAAGCTATAAGCTTTCATAGCTTGGAGATTAGATCGCCTATCGCCTTCAATCCAATGGCAAGTACAGCCATCTACTTGCCAGAGAATAGGTCTATTCAAAATATATAGCCTGCTATAGCATGGTGAATAGATCGCCTAACGTCTTCAATCAAATGGCAGCAACCAACTGCTTGCCAGGGAACAGGTATATACATAATCTATAACCTGTTATAGCTTGGTGAATGGATCGCCTAACGCCTTCAATCCAATGGCAAGTGCCGCCATCTACTTGCCAGTGAATAGGCCTATTCAAGATAAATAATCTGTTGTAGCTTGGAGAATAAATGGCCTTACGTCTTCAACCAATGGCAAGTACAGCCA
>NW_016972473.1:0-735 GCF_001483705.2 Eufriesea mexicana
GCTTGGTTATGTTATGCTTTGTTCGGTTAGGTTACGATGGCTTTGACCTTTGTGCTATACACCGATTTTCGGTGGATTTCTGCGCTCAACTGTGCTCTATTATGCTCTGACGGGCTGCTGGTAGGGCAGCAATAGTGGCGTCGGTAGGATAGCTTGTGCTACGGTACGTTTGGTTAGGTTAGGCTAGATTATGCTTGGTTGGGAGTAGCTCTGACTTTCGTGCTGCACTACGCTCTTCGGCGGATTTCTGCACTCTACTGCGCTCTACCGTTATTTGCTTGGCCCCGGCTAGGCCTGCAACAGTGTTGGCGGCACGTTATGTCGAGCTTGGCAGCATTTGGTTTGTTTATGTTAGCTTGGGCTAGGTTTGGATGTCTTTGAATCTTCTGCCGTACGCTGCAATTCCGTGTACTTCTGTGCCCTACTCTGATCTATTACTTTCCGCTGGACTGCTGGGCCCTGAGGAGGCCAGCAACAGTGGTAGCGTCACGACAGTTTGGGACAGGTTACGTTTGGTTAGGTTTGGTTACGTTGGTTTGGATGCGGTTGGCTCTGACTTTTGAGCTGCACAAAGCTATTCTATGGACTTCTGGGCTCTACAGTGCTCTATCACATCCTGCATGGCGCCCGTGAGGCCAGTAATAGTGGTCGCGTCGTGGTAGTGTGTGTTATGTTACGTTATGTTACGTTATGATTTGTTAGTTAGGAGAGCATAGCTCTATCTTTTCTGCTATG
>NW_016972474.1:0-534 GCF_001483705.2 Eufriesea mexicana
TTGGTCAGGTTGTGTCAGGGTATTTCTGCCTTCTGCGCTATACAAAGCAATGCGGTGGATTTTGCCGCTCTACTGTGCCCTGGTATATCCTGCTTGGCTCTGTGGACGCTAGCAAAATTTTTCTCGTCTCGTTAGCTTGAGTCATGCTACGTTTGCTAATTACACGTTTGGCCAGGTTAGGACAGAGTATATTAGACTTTTGTGCCATGCACTTCTGTTCGGTGGATTCTTGACCTCTACGGTGCTCTAATGTGTCCTGCTTTGCTCTGAGGTGGCCAGTAATGGTTGTCTCGGCACGTTAGGATGAGATGTGTCTCGTCTCGTTGGGATAGGTTAGGATGGCTTGGGTTGGATTTCTTTAACGTTTTGGCTGCACACTACTATTCGGTGGATTTTTGCGCTCTACATTGAAGGTCTAATATACTCTGCTCGACTTTGTGGAGTCGAGAAATAGCTGTTGCGGCACGTTAAGTTGAGTTGGGTTACGCTTGGCTATGTTAGGTTAGGCTATGTTTGGTAAGAAAAGCTACGTCT
>NW_016972475.1:0-533 GCF_001483705.2 Eufriesea mexicana
ACCTATCGCGCCGTTGCCGCTATTGCTGGCACTCCACGATCAAAGTACTGAATATTAGATCGTAGTACAGCATTGAAATCCACCGAAAGGCAGTGCATAGCACAGAAGACAATGCCATCCTCCCCTAACATAAGCAAACGTAACGTAGGCGAACGTAACGGAATCCAACCTGACTTGCCACGACCGCTATTGTTGGCCTCGCGAGAGCTGAGCAGAGCATAGCAGAGCAGTGTAGAACGCCGAAATCGTTCGATAACAGAGTATAGCACAAAAGTCAAAGCTATGCTGACCAAACATATACAATCGTAACTTAACCAAACGTAGCGTAACTCAACCTAACGTTCCGAGAGCACTACTCGTGCCGTCCACAGAGACAAGCATTGCGCGGTAGCGCACAGAAGAGCGCAGTAGCCCATGGAACAACTATGTGTGGTACGTGTGGTACAAAAGTCAAAGTTGTCCTAACCTAGCACAACGTAACCTAACATATCCAAACTTAACCTAACTAACACTTACTTGCGGCGACCACTATT
>NW_016972476.1:0-566 GCF_001483705.2 Eufriesea mexicana
TCACCAAGCTATGACAGCTTATAGATTTTGGTTAGACTTATTCTGTGGCTAGTAGATGGCTGTGCTTGCCGTTGGATTGAAGGCGTTAAGCGATCTGTTCACCAATCTATAGCAGGTTATAGATTTGGAATAGACCTGTTATCTGGCCAGTAGATAGCCGTACTTGTCATTGGTTGAAGACGTTAGGCAACCTCTTAACCAAGATAGATTTGGAATAGACCTGTTATCCGGCCAGTAGATAGCTGTACTTGTCATTGGTTGAAGACGTTAGGCGAACTGTTCACGAAGCTATAACGGGTTACAGATTTTGAATAGACCTATTTTCTGGCAAGTAGATGGCTGTACTTGCCATTGGATTGAAGGCGTTAGGCGACGTATTCACCAAGCTACAGCAGATTATAGATTTTGAATAGACCTTTTCTCAGGCAATTAGATGGCAGTACTTTCCATTGGATTCAAGGCATTAGGCGATCTATTCACCAAGCTCTAACATATTATAGGTCTTGAATAGGCTTATTCTCTGGCAAGTAGATGTCTGTACTTGCCATTGTATTGGAGGCGTTATG
>NW_016972477.1:0-869 GCF_001483705.2 Eufriesea mexicana
CCATACATCCACACATCCATACATCCATAAATCCGTCAACCATGCAACCATCCATCCATACATACAACCATACGCACATCCACACAACCATACATACACCCATACACACATACATACATACACCCGTCCATAAACACACCCCTCAATACATCCATACATATACACATACATACATCCATACATCCACCCATTCATCCATCCATCCATCCATACATCCATACATCCACCATCCATATATCCATAAATCCATCCGTTCGATCTTCCATCCTTCGATACTTTTATCCATCCGTACATCCATACATATACGCAAACATACATCCATACATCCGTACATCCGACCATCCATACCTCAATCCATCCATACATCCATTCATCCATACAGCCATCCACTCATACGTCCACCAATCCATACATCCACCGATACATACATCCATCCATCCATACATCAATCCAAAAATCCATCCATCTATCCATCCATACATCCATACGCGCATACAGCCATCCATCCATACATACATCCATCGGTACTTCCAACCCTCCATACGCCCATCCATCCATACGTCCACCCATCCATGCATCCATCGATCCATGTAGCCATACATACATACATCCACACATCCATACATACATCCATACATCCATACATGCATATATCCATACATCCATACATCCATACATGCATGCATACATTCGTTCTTACATCCATACATTCATGCATACATGCATCCAAACATGCATAAATCCATACATGCATACATCCATATATCCATCCACCCATACACCCATCCGTCCATCCATCCGTGCGACCATACACACATCAACACACAGATCCATACATACACGCATACATTCATCCACACATACATCCA
>NW_016972478.1:0-805 GCF_001483705.2 Eufriesea mexicana
CCCAACCTAACAAATCCAAACGTGGTGTAGCTCAACATAACGTGACGAGAACAATATTGCTGGTCTCATAGAGCCGAGCAGAGCATATGAGAGCACATCAGAGCGCAGAAATCCACCGAATAACATTGAATAGCTCAAAAGTCAGGGTAGCCTTTCCTAACCTAATCAAGCGTAACATGATCAAACGTAACGTGTCTCAGCCTATCATGACGAAACAACTAATGCAGGTCTCCACAGGGACAACCATAATGTACTAGAGCACAGTAGAGCGCAGTAATCCACCGCATTTCTGTGAATCGCACTGAAGCCGTAGATATCCTAACCTAGACTATCCTAATCTAACCTAACCGAACGAAGCATAACTCAACATGAACTGCCGCCACCACTACTCCAAGCCTCGCCAGAGCCAAGCAGAGAGCATTAGAGCGCCGTAGGTCACAAAAACCCATGGAATAGCAGTGTGAAGCACAAAAGTCGAAGGTATCCTATCCTTCACTAGCCAAACGTAACACGGCCGTACGTAGCATAATTCAAGCTAATATGTGCCGACGCCACAGTTGCAGGTGCATCAGAGCAAAGCAGAGTATGCTGGAGCACAGTCGAGCGCAGAAAATCCTCGGCAATGCTGTGTATAGTTCAAAAGTCAACGATATCCAAACATTACCTGACCCAAACTAACCTAACCGAACGTAGCATAACGCAAAACAACATGCCTGCGCCACCTTTGCAGGCCCCGAGGTCCAAGCAGACCATATTAGAGCCATGTAGAGCGTAGGAATCCACCGAGAAGCAGTATATGACATAA
>NW_016972479.1:0-2256 GCF_001483705.2 Eufriesea mexicana
AATTCCAGAAATACTGGCTGCGGCGCGTTAAGTTGAGTTATGTTACGTTTGGTTAGGTTTGGTAGGTATGGGTTCGCTTCAGGATATCTGAGACCTTCGTGACTCACACGGCCGTCCTATGGCCCCCTGCGCTCTACTCTCCCCATATATGCCCTGCTTGGCGATTGGGATTCCAACAATAGATGTCTGGCCACGTTAGGTTTGGATTGATTTCGTTTGGTTAAGATGGTTTTGACTATTGTGTTATACACTGCTATTCGTTGGATCTCTGCGCTCCACTGCCACCTAATGCGTTCTGCATAACTCAGGGGAGGCCAGCAATAGAGGTATCGACACGTTAGCTTTAGTTATTCTATGTTGGGTTGGGCAAGGTTAGGTTCGGTTAGGTTAAGGTATCTATGGGTTTTGTGCTATGCACCTCTATTTGGTGGCTTTCTGCGCTCTACTGCTCTCTAGTATAGTCAGCTTTGCTCTGGGGTACCAACAACCGCGTTCTCGGCATGTTAGTTTAAGTTAGGCTACATTTGAATATGTTAAGTTCGGCTATGTTAGGATATGCTAATTTTACTTTTGTGCTTCACTCCGCTCTTCGGTGGATTCCTGTGATCTACTCATCTCTTATACATTCTGCTTTGCTCTGGGGTGGTCAGGAGCAGTCGTTGCGGCACGTCATGTATTATGCTACATTTGGCTATGTTAGATTAGAATATGTAAGGCTTTTGCGTTATTCACTGCAAGGCGCAGGATTTCTGCGCTCTACAGTGCTCTAGTACATTCTGCTTGCCTCCATGGGGGCCAGCAATAGTGGTATCGTCAAGTTAGCCTGATTTATGTTTCGTTTGAATATGTTAAGTTTGGCTAGGGTGGGATAGGTTACTTTGAACTTCGCTATATTCACTGCTGTTCGGTTGGTTTCCACGCTCTATTGTGCTCTAATATGCTCTGATTGACTCTGGAGGGGGCAGCAATATGGATCACGTCAGGTTACGTTGTGCTACACTACGTTCGGATTGGTTAGTTTCGGCCAAGTTTGGTCAGGATGTGTTTGATTTTTGCGCTACTGACTGAAATGCGGTGGATTTCTGCGCTCCGCTGTGCTCTGATATATTCTGCTTGTGTCTCGGGTAGCCAGAAGTAGTGGTCCCGGCACTTTGGTTTGAGCTCAGCTACGTTCGGTTATGTTACGTTTGGTGATGGTATGAGGGGATAGTTCAGACTTTTGTTCTATAAACTCTTATCCGCGGATGTCTGCGCTCTATGTGCTAATATTTTCCGCTTGGATCTGGTGTATGCCAGCAATTGTAGACTCGGCTCTTTAGTTTGAGTTAGGTTACTCTCGGTTAGGTTTGGTTAGGTCACGCCGTGTCAGGATCAGCTAGACTTTCGTGCTATAAACTGCTATTCAGAGGATTTCTGCCCTCTACTGAGCCCTTATTTATTCTGCTTAGCCCAGGGAACCGCAGCCGTATTGGTCTCGGCACGTTAGGTGGAGCAATGTTACGTGTGGTTAGTAGAGGTTAGGCTAAGTTCGGTAAGGGTAGCTTCAACTTACGTGCTGAACGTTGTTTTTCGGTGGATTTCTGCTATCTACTGTGCTCCAGTATGTTCGGCTTGTCTCTGGGGAGGAGCAATAGTGGTCTCGGCTCGTTAGGATGAGATAAGTTACATGGTGTTATGTTACGTTTGGCCCCGATAGCATAGGGTATCTTCGACTTTTGCGCCGTGCACTGCGATTGCATGGGCACCTGCGCTCTACTCTCCAGTAGCACCATCTGCCTGGCTCTTGGGAGGCCTGCAATAGTGATCTCGGCACGCTAGGGTGAGTTTGGTTACGCTAGGCATGGCTGAGCTCTGATACATTTGGTCAGAACGGCTTTGACTTTTGTGATGTACTCGGCAACGCGGTTGACTTTTTTGCACTGCATTGCACTACTATCATCTGCTTATATCTGGGGGGCCAGCAGTAGCGGACGTGGAACGTTTGGTTGTGATATTTTCGTTTCGTTGGCTTAGGTTAGGTTATGTTTGGCTACGATTGCTTTGACCTTTGTGTTATGCGCTGCTATTCGGTTGATATCTGCACTCCGCTTTGCTGCACTAGCTTCTGCTTGTCTCTGGGGAGGCCAGCAATTGTGGTCGTGGATGGAGGCCAGCAATTGTGGTCGTGGCACATTTGGTTGGCTCATGTTACGCTTAGTTATGTTAGGTTAGGCTATGTTTGGTTAGTATGGCTTTGACTTCTATGTTATACGCAGC
>NW_016972480.1:0-577 GCF_001483705.2 Eufriesea mexicana
GGTCAGGATAGCTACGACTTTCGTACTATGAACCGCTAATTTAAGGATTTCTGCTGTCTACCCCCTCCAATACGTTCTGCATATCCCTAAGGACGCCAGCAATAGTGGTCGCGTCACGTTGTGTTGAGTTACGTTACGTTCGGCAGGTTTTGACTATTTTGGGTTAGGCCAGGGTTGCCTTGACTTTTCTGCTACACACTGCCCTACTATGGGCTTCAGCGCTCCGCTCTTTTCTAATATGTTCTGCTTGGCTTCGGTGAGACCAGAAATATTGTCGAGGCACGATATGTTTAGAAAGGTTACGTTTGGTTCTGTTGGGTTACGTCGTGTTAGGTCAGGTTAGCTTTAACTTTTGTGCCGCAAAAAGCCATTCTTTTGATTTCTGCGCTCTCCACTCGTCTAACATGTTCTGCTTGGCTCCAGTGAGGTCAGACATACTGGCTGCTGCGCGATATGTATAGTAGGTTACGTTTGTATGTGTTTAGCTAGGATAGCTTAGAGCTATGTGCTGCGCGCTGTTATCCTATGGATTTCTGCTCTCCACTGCGCCCTATCATATTCTGGATGTCTGTGTGGA
>NW_016972481.1:0-542 GCF_001483705.2 Eufriesea mexicana
GGACATCTCCGACTCTTGTGCCGTGCACAGAAATGAGTTGGATTTCTGCGCCCTGCTGTTCTCAAGTATGTTATGTTTGGCTCTGGCTTGGCCAATAATAGGGCTATCACCAAGTTAAGTGGAGATATCTTACGCTTGGTTAGGTTACGTTAGATATGGTTTGGTTCGTGTAGTTTCGACTTTTCCACTACACACTGAGATTCAAGTGGTTTCTGCTATCTACTCTCCTCTAATATGCTCCGCTTGGATCTAGGGCGACCAGCAACGGTGGTCGCGTCACGCACGGTTGAGATAGGTGACGTTTGGTTACGTTACGGTTGGTTAGGTTAGGAGGAGCTAGCTTTGACCCTTGTGCTGTAAACTGCTTTTCGGTGGATTACAACCATCTACGTTTCTTTACTATACTCAACTCGACTCTGGGAGGGGTGGCGAGTAATAGAGGTCCCAGCACGATAGTTTGTTTATTCTATGTTTGGTTATATTTCGCATGTGTAGGGCGGGAGAGGATACCAATGAGTTTTGTGCTATATACTGCTATTCGG
>NW_016972482.1:0-4093 GCF_001483705.2 Eufriesea mexicana
TAGGTTTAATATTGTCAATTATAATTTTATTTATTTTACCTTTTTTAAATAATAGAAATTTTTTAAATTTAAAATTTTACCCAATTAATCAAATTTATTATTGATTTTTTATTAATGTATTTTTTATACTAACATGATTAGGAAATCAAATTATTGATTATCCATATACTAATTTAAATATTTTTTTTACTATCAATTATTTTTTATATTATTTTTTATCATTTAAATTAAATAAATTTTGAGATTATTTAATTTATTAAAAGTTAATGAACTTGAATAAGTATATATTTTGAAAATATAAAATAAAAATTAATTTTTTTATTAACTTTTATTAATTAATATAATTTATTAAAAAATAAATTATAATCTTTTTACATAAATAAATATAAATTAAATAAATTATTACAAATATTAGTATATCTGTTCAACAAAAATTTATTAACTGATCGTATCGAATTCGAGGTAATAAAGTTCGTATATATAATAATAATAATAAATTTATTATAAATATTAATAAAAATATAAATATAAAATTTTCATAATTAAAAAATATTATTGTCAAAATTAAACTTATAAATAATAAATTTAAATATTCTGATAAAAAAATTATTGTAAATATTCTTCTATAATATTCAATATTAAAACCAGAAATTAATTCAGATTCACCTTCAATTAAATCAAAAGGAGTTCGATTTAAATCAATTAATAATCTTAAAAAAAATAAATAATATATTGGATTTAATAAAATAAAAAAATTAATTTTAATTTGATTTTCAAAAATATTTTTTAAAGAAAATCTTTCAATTAAAATTATAAAAATTAATAATATAAAAAATAATCTAATTTCAAATGAAATTATTTGTGCAATTGAACGAATAGAACCTAATATTGAGTAATTATTATTTGAAAATCAACCAATTATAAAAATAGGAAAAATTATTAATCTTAAATTAAAAAAAATATAAATTATAGAATATTTATATTCATAAAAATTAATTAAATTAAATCAAGGATAAATTAATCATAATATAAAAGATAAAATAAATATAATTATTGGTCCTTAATAAAAATATTAAATTATAATTAAAAAATAATCATTCTTTTGAAATTAATTTAAATGCATCACTAAAAGGTTGTAATAATCCTTTATAACCAATTTTATTAGGACCTTTTCGTATTTGAATTATTGATATAAATTTTCGTTCCAATAATGTTAAAAAAGCAACTCTAATTAACAATAAAATTATTATAATAAAAATATTTATTACTCAATAATAATAATAATAAATACTTATAAATTTATAAATTATTATTTATTATAATAATTTATAATTTAAATTAAATCCTAAATTTAATACACTTACATGCTAAAATAATTAAAATTTTTAATATAATATATTATTAATTATTTAATTTTAAAATAATTTTTAAATTAAAGTCCTTTCGTACAATTAATTTAAATAAAATTATTATAGATAAAAACCGATCTGACTTACGTCGATCTGAACTCAAATCATGTAAGATTTTAAAAGTCGAACAGACTTAATTATTAAATTTCTCCATTTAAAATTTATCTTAATTCAACATCGAGGTCGCAAACATCTTTATTAATATGAACTTTAAAAAGATATTACGCTGTTATCCCTAAGGTAATTTAATTTTTTTATTAATAAAATTATATCAAATTAATTTTTCTTAAATCAAAGTTTTATTTAAAAATAAAGTTAATTAAATTTATTAATCCTCCCAACTAAATATAATTAATATTTTTTAAAATCAATAAAAATTAAAAATAATAATTATATAAAATTCTATAGGGTCTTATTGTCCCATAATTTTATTTTAGCATTTTAACTAAAAATTTAATTTCATAGTATATATTTGAGACAGTATATATTTCATTAATTCTTTCATTCCATTCTTCAATTAAAAGACAATTGATTATGCTACCTTTGTACAGTCAGTATACTGCAGCTATTTAAATAAATTCATTGAGCAGATTGACTTAAAATTAAATTCTATAAGACATGTTTTTGTTAAACAGGTGAATATAAATATTAAACTATTTTTTTTGCCGAATTCCTTAAATATATATATATATATATAATTTTAATATATTATATAAATTAATTACTAATTTAATCATTATAACAAATTAATTATTATTTATAATTTTTTTTTTATAAATATTATATTTTAAATTTAAAATTTTTAAAAATTTTACATTTAAATTATTAAATATTTTTTATTAAGAATTATTTTTAAAATAATAAAAATTTAATTTAAAAATTTATAAATAATAAAAATTAAATTTATAGTTTATCCCATAAATTTTTTATATAAAATTTTTTATTTCATTTAAATTTTGAAATAAAAATAAATTACATATAAATTAAATTTAATTATAAAAAAACTAGATATCAATAAATTCGAATAACATTTAATTTCTAAATATAAATTTATAATTTTTATATTACAAAAAAAATCATTTATATTTAGCTCTTTTATTTTCGAGATAATTAAATTTTTAAATTTAAATTAATTAACCCTGATACAAAAGGTACAAATTTAAATTTTACTTATTAATATTTAAAATTTTCATTTTCATTACTATATATTATTTTTAAATTAAATTAATTTAAAAATTTTACTAAAACTTTTATAAATCATTAAAATTTTAAATAATAAATTATTTAATAAAAACAAAATAAAATTTATTAAATATTAATTTAATTAAAAATTTTATAATTTAAATATAATAATTTTTTTAAAAATAAAATTTTATTTAAAATTAAATTTTTAATTTTCTAAAAACACTTTCCAGTACTTTTACTATGTTACGACTTATTCCATATATAATGAAATTGACGGGCAATTTGTACATTTATTTTATTATATTCAATATAATTAATTTATTATATTTACTATTAAATTTTCTTTCAAATTAATATTAAAATTAATTATTCAAAATTTAAAATTATTATAATTCATTAAATCTTAAATTTCCTACATTTTGATTTGAATTTATATTTTATATTAAATATATTAGTATAAAAATACCTTTTTGATTTTTTATTTATAATAAATCTTTTAAACAACAATACATAAAGATAATTTAAGTAATTCTTATCGTGGATTATCAAATTAATCAACAAATTTCCCTAAATAATAAATAAACCGCCATATTAATTAATTTTAATGATTTACATTTAATTATTAATTATTTTATTAGTTTTTATAACAGGGTATCTAATCCTGGTTTTTAATTAAAATTTATGAAATCTATTTAATTAAAAATTACCTTTAAATATAATTTATAAATTTCACCTAAAAATTATTTATTTTAATAATTTTATTTTAACATTAAATTAATCAAAATTTGATATAATTAATTTATAAATATTAGTTTAACCGCTATTGCTGGCACTAATTTTATCACTATTAAAATTAATTTCCGAATTTAATTTTCATTAATTGTTACAGAAATTAAATACTAATATAAATTAAAATTTTTAATATTAAATATTTTTATATTAAATTTAAATTTAAAATTTAATTAATTTATCAATATAATTAATTAATTAAACTATAATAATATTTATAATTATTAATAAAATTAATTATATATATATATATATATAATTCAATAATAATTAATCTATCATAAATTTAATTTAAAATTTATAACTTATTATAACTTAACTAATAAGTTACTTACCGTCTACAGTTCAATGGTAAGTACAGCCATCTACTCACCAGAGAATAGATCTATACATAGCCTATAACCTGTTATAACTTGGCCAATAGATTACTTACCGTCTACAGTTCAATGGTGAGTACAGCCATCTACTCACCAGAGAATAGATCTATACATAGCCTATAACCTGTTATAACTTGGCCAATAGATTACTTACCGTCTACAGTTCAATGGTGAGTACAGCCATCTACTCACCAGAGAATAGATCTATACATAGCCTATAACCTGTTATAACTTGGCCAATAGATTACTTACCGTCTACAGTTCAATGGTGAGTACAGCCATCTACTCACCAGAGAATAGATCTATACATAGCCTATAACCTGTTATAACTTG
>NW_016972482.1:11321-12214 GCF_001483705.2 Eufriesea mexicana
AATAAATTTTTTATATTAAAACTATATAAATAAATTTTTTATATTAAAACTATATAAATAAATTTTTTATATTAAAACTATATAAATAAATTTTTTATATTAAAATCTTAATTAACAAGTTATAAAAATTAAATAAAATAAATAAAATTATTAAATAATAATCAATTTACATATATATATTAAATACTATCAAGGTAGTAATTTTCATTTTTTTTTAATCTTTATAAAATAAAAATTACTACCTTGATAGTATTTAATATATATATGTAAATTGATTATTAAATAATAATCAATTTACATATATATATTAAATACTATCAAGGTAGTAATTTTTATTTTTTTTTAATTTTTATAAAATAAAAATTACTACCTTGATATTTAATTAAATCAATTAATGTTTAATAATTATTGCAATAAAAATTAATTATTGCTTTAATAATTAATATATAATAAATTTATTATAATAAAATTAAAATATTAATATATAATTATGTATTATCTATTATATAAGATTATTGATTTTATGAATACATATATGTATATATATTTATGTTCCCATCGATTTATTAATAAATGAATAATTTAATAGATTATAATATAATTATTGTGCCTATATTTATTTATTTGTGCTTATATTTATATATATATTAATAAGAATAATATATAAATAATTATTGTGTCTATATTTATATATTTGTGACTATATTTAATTATATATTAATTATTTTTTTTTTTTTTAATATTATATATTTATATATAATTATATAATAATTTAATTTAATTATTTTAAAATTATAATAATTTTTTATTTAATTAAATTAAATAATAATTTATTATTATTATTATTATTATTATTATTATTATTATTATTATTATTATTATTATTATTATTA
>NW_016972483.1:0-209 GCF_001483705.2 Eufriesea mexicana
AGGGAAGCCAGCAGTAGCGGCCGCGGCACGATAGTCTCAGTTAGGTTACGTTTGGCTATGCTATGATTGATTAGGTTTGGGTAGAATATGTTTGACTTTTGCGCTATGCACAGTTAACCGGCGGATTTCTGTGCTCTACTGTGCTCTTATACGTTCTGCTTGGACCTGGTGAATCCAGCAACATTTGTCGCGGGACATTATGTTGTGCT
>NW_016972483.1:274-553 GCF_001483705.2 Eufriesea mexicana
TTCTGCTATACACTGCAATTCTATGGACCTCTGCGCTCTACTGCCCACTAATATACCCTGCTTGGCTCTGGGGAGGCCAGCATAGCGGTCGCGGCACGTCATTTTGTGATAGTCTACGTTCGGTTAGCTTAGGTTAGTCCAGGTAAGGCTAGGGTGCCTTTGACGTCTGTGCTGTACAGTGCAGTGCGGCGGATTCCTGCGCTCTATTGATCTCTTGTATATTCTGCTGGGATCTGGGGTGGCCAGCAGCAGTTTTCTCGGCAATTTATGTTGAGTTTT
>NW_016972484.1:0-291 GCF_001483705.2 Eufriesea mexicana
AGCAGAGAGATCTACCGAGAAGCAGTTTATAACACAAAAGTCAAAGCTGTCCTAACCAAACATTACCAAACCTAACCTGACCAATTGTGATATGCCTCAGTCTATCGTGCCGAGAAAATCGTTTGCCTCCCATAGGCAAGCAGAACATGCAACTGCAGAGTGGTGCGCAGAAATCCACCGTATAGCTACGTATAGCTCATAAGTCGAAGCTACCCTAACTAAACCTAGCCAAACCTAACCCAACCAAACGCAAAATGACACAACGTAACGTGCCGCGCAAGTATCGCCAGC
>NW_016972485.1:0-395 GCF_001483705.2 Eufriesea mexicana
ATCGCTTTCGAGCGTCGAGAGTAGTTCGTCCCATTGCCGAGATTTGGCTCTGCGAATCTCCCCACGGAGATCGCCCACCGCGGACCGGGACCCGCGATAGAGGCGCGCGATTTCCTCGGCGGACACCGCGCGTCGTCGACGACGCGCCCGAGTGTACTGGCGCCGGGCGAGCACGCAGAGCTCCCGGAGCTGCGCGATTTCAGCCGACCACCATTGCACTGCACCCCGCAAAGGTGTCTCCTTCACGCGCGGCATGCCGACGTCGCACGTGTGCGTCATCGCAGCCCTTAGCCGCTCCGCCCCTAAGCTTGCTTCGTCGTTTTCGCGCCAGGCAGCCCCATCCGCCCAGGCGACGACCTGGACGGCCACGGTGAAGAAGTCGCTGTCGAGGCGCC
>NW_016972486.1:0-1812 GCF_001483705.2 Eufriesea mexicana
CGGCATGCCGAGAGCCAAGCAGAACACGCTAGAACACAGGAGAGCGCCGAAATTCGCCAAACATCATTTTATGCCACGAAAGACATATATATCTTATCCTAACCAAAGCTAACATGACGTAACCAAACGCAGCCTAACTTAACCTAACTGGCCGAGACCACAACTACTGGCCTCCCAAGAGACGAGCAGAGTATAGTAGAGCAATGAAGGGCACAGAAATCCGCCGAATGGCTGTGTACAGAGCGAAAGGCGTGGTCATCCCATCCTAACCAAACAAATGTAACCTAACCCATCCTAAAGTGCCTACTCCACTCTTGCTCACCTCCCCAGGGTCAAGCAGAGTTTACTAGAGCATAGTAGAGCGCAGAAATCCACCGCATAGCAGCGTACATCGCAAAAGTTAAAGCTATCCTGAACAAATATTGCCTAACCCAACCTAACCGAACGTAGCTTGACCCAACACAACGCGCCGAGACCACTGTTACTGGTCTTCCCAGAGCCTCGCTGAAAATATTAAAGCACTGTATGTGGCAGAAATCCACCTAACAGCAGACTATAGCATTAAGTTGGAAGATACCCTCGCCTAACATAGCCAACAGTCACATAACCAAACGTAACGTAACTCAAAATAACGTGCCGAGACAGCTATTCTTGCCCCCAGCAGGGCCAAGCTGGACACACTAGAGCACAGCAGAGCGCAGAAATCCACCGATCGGCATTGTACAGCGCAAAAGATAAACCTATCCTGACCAAACTTAGCCCGAACCAACCTAATCGAACGTAATCTGACTCATCATAACGAACCGAGACCACTAATGCTGGCCTTGCCAGAGCCAAGCTGCAAATATTAGAGCACTGTGGGGCGCAGGAATCCACCTAATAGCCGACTATGCCACTATGCACATAGCTATCCTCTCCGAAACTAACCAAACGTAACGTAACAGAACGTAAGATATCTCTACCTGACGTGCCGCGACCACTATTGCCGGCCACCCCAGAGCCAAGCAGAACACATTAGTGGAGAGTAGAACTCAGAAATCCATAGAATCGCTGTGTATATCAGAAAAGTCTAAGCTACCCAAGCCTATTCGAAAACAGCATGATATATACAGACATAGCCTCGCTGAACCTGGCGTGCCGAAACCGCTACTGGTGCCCTCCTCAGAGCCAAGCAGGACATACTTGTGCCCAGTAGAGCGCACAAATCCACCGAAAGGCAGTGCACAGCACAATAGTTAACGCTACCCTAGCCAAACGTATCCCGAACCAACCTAATCGAACGCAACATGACTCGTCATACAGTGACGAGACCACTATTGCCGATCCTGCCAGAGACAGGCTGAAAATACTACAGCACTGTATGGGGCAGGAATCCACCTAACAGCAGACTTTGGCCCTAAAGCCCTATCTATCCTCTCCTAACCAAAAGAATCCAAATATAACCAAACGTAACATAACTGAAACTAACGTGCCGCGACCTCCACTGCTGGGCTCCCCAGAGTCTAGCAGTACATATTAGCGGAGAATAGAGCGCAGAAATTCATGGAATCGCAGTGTATATCAGAAAAGTCAGGACAACCGAGACTAACCCAAACCAACTGAACATATCCATACATATCCTGACTGAACCCAACGTGCCGAGACCGTTTCTGCTGCCCACCCCACAGCAAAGATGAGGTTATTAGGTTACAGTTGAGAATAGAAGTCCACCGAATAGCGGTGCATAGCACAAAAGTCGAAGTCATCCGAGCATAACATAACCAAACATATAACCGACTGCGTCCTAACACAAACTAACGAGCATTGACCACT
>NW_016972487.1:0-686 GCF_001483705.2 Eufriesea mexicana
ACGAAGCCATCCCAAACTACCCTAACGGAACGTAACATAACGTAACGGAGCCAACCTAAAATGTCGAGACCGCTGTTACTGGCCACCACAGAGCCAATCAGAAAATATTAGAGCGTAGTAGACCGCAGACATCGGAGGATTGCAGTTTATGGCACAGGCGCTTGACTATCATAGCCTAACCTGATGGAGCGTGGCATAACCAATCTTGGCATAGCTCAACCTAGCGTGCGGAGACCACAATTGCTGACGTCCGCGGAGCCAAGCTGAATATACTAGAATACAGCAGAGCGCAGAAAACCATCGCAAAAGTCGAAGATATCCTTACATTATCTGTCCTAACCTAATCAAACCAAACATAGCGTAAGTCAACAGAGCGTGCCGCGACCACTGCTGCTGTCATCCCAGGAGCCAACCAGAATGTAGTAGAGCACTGTAGATCACAGAAACCTACGGTATAGCATTGTGAAGCACAATAGGCAATTAAGTCTATACTGACATGGCCAAACGCTACATAACCAAACGTGGCCTAACTCAACCTAACGTGCGACGAACGATATTGCTCGCCTCCCCAGACTCGAGCAGAGTATATCAGAGCAATGTAGAGCGCAGAAACCCACCGAATAGCAGTGAATGTTACAAAAGTCTTGGTTACCTTAACCTGTCCAGGCCTAACCAAGCATAACCAA
>NW_016972488.1:0-498 GCF_001483705.2 Eufriesea mexicana
GATTTCTGTGTTCTACTGCGCTCCACTATATTCTGGTTGGCACCGGGGAGGACAGCAACGTTAGTCTAGGTTAGTACAGGTGCGGTATGCATACCTTTAACTGTTGTGTAATAGGCTGCCATTCGGCGCAATACTGCTTTCTACTGTTCTCTAGGATATTTTGCTACGATTCGTTAGGTTAAGGTGGGATACCTCTGACTTTTGTGCTATACACTGATATTCGGTGGATACATGCGCTCTACATTGCTCTACTATTCCCTGCTTGACTCTGGGGAGGCCAGCAATATTGGCCTCGGCGGGAAAGCTTGAGATAGGCTACATCTGCTTATAACACGTTTGCTTATGCAAGGACAGAATTGGTTGTACTTTTTCGCCGTATACTTTTTCGCCGTACACTGCTGTTCGGAGGATTTCTGCACCCTACCGGACAGAAATTTGATCTGCTTGTCTCTAGGGAGGACAGCAATAGTGGTCCCGGCGAGTTAGGCTTAACTAGGC
>NW_016972489.1:0-862 GCF_001483705.2 Eufriesea mexicana
GGCTGGAAAGTTCAATTTTATTGACATTTTCGACTTACATCGGTGTGAGCTAACTTTCTTGCACAAATAAGGAGGAAAGATTCTATTGTCGTGCTATTGCCATTTCAGTGCACTGGAATCAGCCTGGAGAGTTCAATTTTATTGACAGTTTCGACTAATATCGTGGTGGGCTACCTTTCTTGCATAAATAAAGAGTTCAGGTTCTATTGGCGTGCTATAGACATTGCAATGATATAGAATGTTGTTGGAAAGTTCAATTTTATTGACATTTTCGGTAAATATCGTGGGGAGCAAACTTTCATTCACAAATAAGGAGGAAAGATTCTATTGGCAAACAATAGCCATTGCAATGGTATAGAATCTGTTTGGAAAATTCAATTTCATTGACATTTTCGATTAACAGCGTGGTGAGCTAACTTTCTTGCATAGATAAGGGTGTAAGATTCTGTTGGCTTGTTATAGCCATCGTAATGGTATAGAATCTGGCTGGAAAGTTCAATTTTATTGACATTTTCGACTTATATTGGGGTGAGCTAAGTTTCTTGAATAAAGAAGGAGGAAAGGTTCTATTGGCGTGCTGTAGGCACTGCAATGCTATACAATCGATATGGAAAATTCAATTTTATTGACATTTTCGATTAATAACGTTGTGAGCTATCTTCCTTGCATACCTAAGGAGGAAAAATCCTTTTGGAGTGCTATAGCCACCGCAATGCTGAAGTATCTGTCTGGATAATTCAATTTTATTGACATTTTTGATTAATATTGTGGTGAGATAACTTTCTTCAATAAATCAGGTGGAAAGATTCTGTTGGCATGCTATAGGCATTGCAAAGCTGTAGAATCTTGCTGGAAAATTCAA
>NW_016972490.1:0-1005 GCF_001483705.2 Eufriesea mexicana
AGATTATATTGGCGTGCTATAGACATAGCAATGATATAGAATGTGGTTTGAAAATTCAATTTTATTGACATTCTCGACTAATATCGTGGTGAGCCATCTTTTTGTAGAAATAAGGAGGGTAGATAATATTGGCGTGCTATAGCCATTTCTATGCTATGGAATCTGGATTGAAAGTTCTATTTTGCTGACATTTTCAACTAATATTGAGGTGAGCTAACTTTCTAGCATAAATAAGGAAGAAAGCTTGTCCTTGAGTGCTATATCCATTGCATTGCAGTAGAATCTGGCTGGAAAATTCGATTTTGTTGACATTTTCGACTAATATCGTTGTGAGTTAGCTTTCTTGCATAAACAAGGAGGAAAGATTCTATTGGCGTGCTGTAGCTATTGCAATTCTCTGGAATCTAGTTGGAAAATTCAATTTTGTTGACAGTTTCGACTAATATCTTGGTGAGCTATCTTTTTTGCATAAATAAGGAGGATAGATTATAATCGCGTGCTACGGCCACTGCATTGCTGTAGTATCTGGCTTGAAAATTCCATTTTATTGACATTTTCGACTAATATTGTGGTGAGCTAATTTTTTTGCATAAATAAGGAGGAAAGATTCAATTGGCGTGCTATGGCCATTTCAATGCTACGGAATCTGGCTTGAAAGTTCAATTTTTCTGACATTTTCAACTATTATTGTCGTGAGCTATTTTTCCTGCATAAATGAGGAAAGATTCTATTGGCGTGCTATAGATATTGCAATGGCATAGATGGTGATTGGAAAATTCGAACTGATTAACATTTTCCACTTATATCGTGGTGAGCTAACTTTCCTGCATAAATAAGGAGGAAAGATACAATTGGTGTACTGTAGCCGTATACTTATATCGTGGTGAGCTAACTTTCCTGCATAAATAAGGAGGAAAGATACATTTGGTGTACTGTAGCCGCCGCAGTGCTATAGAATCTGGCTGGAAAGTTCAATTTTATTGGCATTTTCGACTAATATCGCAG
>NW_016972491.1:0-598 GCF_001483705.2 Eufriesea mexicana
TCATCCTAACATAACCTAACAAAACCTAACGTGCCCAGGACAATATTTCTGGCATTCCCATGGCTAAGCACGATAGAGTAGAGCAAACTGCAGCGCAGAAATGCTCCGAATAGCTGTGCATGGCACGATAATCTAAGTTAAGCTGACCGAGCTTAACCTAACATAATCTAACCAAACTTAACGAATCTCAAATTATTGTGCAAAGACTGTTATTGCTGGCTTTCACTGACCCAAGCAGAAAATATTAGAGCACAGTGAAGCGCAGAAGTCCGCGGATAGGAGTGTATAGCACAAAAGTCTAACATATCCTATCCCAATCTCCCAAGCGGAATATTACCAAACGTGGCATAGATGAAACTAACTTGCCAAGACCACCACTGATGGACTCCACAGAGCCAACCAGAACAGAATAGAAGACAGCATTGCGCATGAATGCTCCGTCTAGCAGCGTATGTCTCAAGTCTAAGCTACTCCATCCTAACCTGACCAAACTTAACGTTATGAAACGTACCTAAATACAACATAATGTGCCGAAGCCACTACTGCTGGCGTTCCCACAGCCAAGCAGGATATGCTGGATGACAGCAGAGCGCAGAAG
>NW_016972492.1:0-541 GCF_001483705.2 Eufriesea mexicana
ATAGCACCGTATGGCACAAAAGTGAAAGCTATCCTATCCCAAACTAGCCAAACGTAACATAACCGAATGCAACCAAGTGAAACCTAATCTGCCTAGACCACTATTGCTGGCCACGGCTTCGCCAAGCGGAACACACTAAAGGACAGTAGAGCGTAGAATTCCAAAGGATGGTAATGCGTGGCAGAAGAGCCAAAGCCATACTAACCTAACCCAGGCTGGCCTAACCACACCAAACGTAACCTAACTAAACCTACCATGCCGAGGCCGCTATTGTTGGCAACGCCACAGCAAAGCAGCGCAAATTAGGGCACACCATAGAGCAGAAGCTCACCGAATAGCATTATATAGCACTAAAGTCAATGCAAAAAAACTCCAACACTAGCCCAACGTAACAGAGCCAAACGTAGCTTAAATCAAACTGACGTGCCGGGACCACTGTTCCCGGCCTCGCCATAGCCGAGCAGAGTGTGGTAGAAAGCAATAGGGCGCAGAAATCCTCCGAATTGCAGTGTATCTCGCGAAAGTCAGAGGTATGAGTGCC
>NW_016972493.1:0-998 GCF_001483705.2 Eufriesea mexicana
AGTATTGCTGTTAAATATGTATCATCAGTGAACAAATATGTCCAAGGTCAAAAGTACTCTGACTATGGACGTACTCAGTACTGTTTCGTCAATTGTAAATGTCTCTAGCGACAACCGGTTAGTCTCTTCTCTTTCTATAATTTCAATAGAATATAGGGTATCAGAGAGAAGTATAATCCAACGCCTACTGTGCTCTATCTTTGGTTGTACCAGCCACCGTCCTGGGAATTGCAAATATCTGTAGCCGCAACTGATGCATGCATAGGTTTTCTAGAACTACTGCGCAACTTAAACCAACACTGAATATATTAATACAACGGCTACAGTGCCCTGCTGATGGATGTGCCATGTACCGTAATGGGAATTGTAAATATCTTTAGCCAAAGGTGATATGCCTACAATGAGCATTTACCGTAAAATTTAAGTCATCAATGAGAACGTTATTAAAGCGGCAGGAGTTCTGTGATAACGGCTGTACTTAGTACTGTGATGTCAGTTGTTGATATCTCGAGCGGCAATGGAACTCCCCTTTGTCATTCTGTAATTGTTGAAAGATATATATCATCGATAAATATCTTTATTCAACGTCAGTAGGGTTCAGTTGATGCATGTACTGAGTACCGTAGAGTCAATTGTGAGTACACTGGCCATATGAGTACTATACATAGATTATTCTACAATTGCTGCTTAATTTAAATTTCCAGTCAATGAATTTTCCAGCGACTAAGGTAATGTCATGATGTCCGAACTCAGTACCGTTGTTTGAATTGCGATTATCTCGAGCTGCAACGTATAGGTCTTTCATCACTCTAGAATTGCTATAGAATCTAAATCACCATTGAACAGGTTAATGCAACGGCTGCAGTACTCAGCTGGTGGAGGTACTGATTACATTGCCATGAATTCTTGATGTCGCTAACCATATCTGATGGACTCATTGTTTATTGTATAGCTACCGTGGAATTTGTGTCATCATTGGAAAGATTAATACAACGTTT
>NW_016972494.1:0-531 GCF_001483705.2 Eufriesea mexicana
CAGGCCTAACATAACACAACCAAACGTAGAATAACACGAAATAACCTGCCGAAATCACTATTGCTGCCTTTCACATAGACAACTGAACGCATGACTTCACAGTAAGGTGCAGGTATCCGCCGAATAGCAGTTTGTGGCAAAGGAGTCGAAGCTACCGTCTCCTAACCTATCCAATCGTAACGTAACCAAAAGTAACATAACTCAACCCTACGTGCAGCTACTAATACTGCTAGCCACCCCAGGGACGGGCATAGTGTAGTAGAGCAGAGTAGAGCGCAGAAGGCCACCGTATATCAGTCTATGCCAAGAAAGTCGAACCTATCCGAACCTAACACTAACGAGCGTAACCTAATCAAACGTAGCATAACGTAACGTAACGTACCGATACCACTGTTGCTGGGCCTGCCAGACACATGCTGAACGTACTAGAGCACAGCAAGGTGCACAAACCCACCAAAAAGCAGTATTTGGCGCAAAAGTCAAAGCTAGTCCCTCCTTACCTAACCGATCGTAACGTAACCAAAGGTAACC
>NW_016972495.1:0-670 GCF_001483705.2 Eufriesea mexicana
TACAGCCATCTAGTTGCTGGAGAATAGGTCTATTCGAAATCTATAATCTGTTATAGCTTGGTGAATAGATCGCTCAACGACTTCAATCCAATGGCAAGTACAGCCATCTACTTGCCAGCGAATAGGTCTACTCAAAACCTATATTCTGTTATAGCTTGGTGAGTAGGTCGCCTTACGCCTTCAACCAATGGCAAGTACAGCCATCTACTTGCCAGAGATTAGGCCTAATCAAAATCTATAACCTCCTACAGCTTGGTGAATAGATCGCCTAACGCCCTCAATCCGATGGCAAATACAGCCATCTACATGCCAGAGAATAAGTCTATTCAAAATCAATAAGCTGTCACAGCTTGGCGATTATCGCCTAACGCCTTCAATCTAATGGCAAGTACAGCCATCTAGTTGCCGGAGAATAGGTCTATTCAAATTCTAAAATCTGTTATAGCTAGGTGAATAGATCGCCTAACGCCTTCAATCCAATGGCAAGTACAGCCATCTACTTGCTTGAGAATAGGTCTTTTCAAAATGCATAATCAGTTATATCTTGGTGAGTAGATCGCCTAACGCCTTCAATCCTATGGCAAGTGCAGCCATCTTCTTGCCAGACAATAGGTATATTCAAAATCTATAATCTGTCATAGCTTGGAGAATAGGTCGCCTAACGTCTTCA
>NW_016972496.1:0-623 GCF_001483705.2 Eufriesea mexicana
GCATTTGCTTTTGTGATATACACGGCCATCCGGTGGATTTCTGAGTTCTACTGTGTTCTAGTATGTTCTGGTTGGCTCTGGGGAGGCCAGTAATAGTGGCCACGGCGCATCACGTTGAGATTGGTTACGTATGGCTATGTTACGTTTGGCTAGGTTATGATAGGATAACTTTGACTTTTATGCTCTACACCGATATGCGCATGATTCCTACGCTCAGCTGTTCCCTCTGGTGTTCTGCGTGGCTTTGGGGAGGCTAGCAATTGTGGCCGTTGCACGTTTGGTTGGGTTATGTTACGTTTGGTTATGTTAGGTTTGTTTGTGTTAGGTTAGGATATGTTTGACTTTCGTGATATACATGATATACATAGCAATTCTATGGACCTCTGAGCTCTAGTGTCCACTAATATGCCCTGCTTGGCGTTGTGGAGTTCAGTGACAGTTGGCTAGGCACCTTAGATTTTGCTTGGTTACGTTTAGATTTATTGGGCTTGCTCAGTTTATGTTAGGATGTCTTCTACTTTTCTGCATCACAATTCAATGCAGCGGATACCTGCGTTCTCCTGTGTCCTTGTATATTCCGCTTGGCTCTGGGGAGGTCAGCAATAGTTGTGTAGGCTCGATGG
>NW_016972497.1:0-491 GCF_001483705.2 Eufriesea mexicana
ATTGGCGTGCTATCGGCATCGCAATGCTATAGAATCTTCCTGGAAAATTCAATTTTATTGACCTTTCCGACTAATATGGTAGTGAGCTCTCTTCCTTGCATAAGTTAGGAGGAAACATCCGTTTGGAGTGCTATATCCACTGCAATGCTATAGAATCTTACAGGAAAATTCTATTTTATTGACATTTTCGACTAATATCGTAGTGAGCTATCTTCCTTGCATAAATAAGGAGGAAAGTTCCTTCTGGAGTGCTATAGCAATTGCAATTCCGTAGAATCTGGTTGGAAAATTCCATTTTATTGACATCTTCGACTAATATCGTGGTGACTTAACTTTCCAGCGTAAAAAAGGAGGAAAGGTCCTATTGGCGTGGCATAGGCATTGCAGGCATAGGCATTGCCATGCTATACAATCTTACTGGGAAAATTAATTTTACTGACATTTTTGGCTAATAACGTGGAGAGCTAACTTTCTTGCATAAATAAGAAGGA
>NW_016972498.1:0-503 GCF_001483705.2 Eufriesea mexicana
CCTTGTATGCTATACGCTGATATTCGTTGGATTTCCGCGCTCCTCATTGCTCTGCTACACTCTCCTCTGTTCTAGGGAGAACAGGAATGGTAGAGTGGTTCCGTTGTGGTGAGTTATGTTGCGTTTGGTTACGTTATGTTAGTCTGGGTTAGGTTCTGATAGATTCTACTTCCGTGGAACGCGCTGCTATTCGGTGGATTCCTACGGACCGCTGTGCTCTAGTATGCTCTGCTTGGCTCTGCGGTAGCCAGTAATAGTGGTCTCGGCACGATAGGTTGAGATAGGATACGTTTGGTTAGGTTACGTTTGCCTTGTTTAGGATTGGATAGCTTCGACCTTTCTGCTATACAATCAGAACCCATGCATTACTGTTCTCTACCTTACGCTATGCTCTGCTCGACTCTGTGGAGGCCAGCATTGCTGATTGCGGCAGGTTAGGCAGGGTTTGGTTACGTTTGGTTGGGATAGGCTTGGTTGCGTTAGGTTAGGATATCTTTGACATA
>NW_016972499.1:0-439 GCF_001483705.2 Eufriesea mexicana
TAGCCAAACATAGCCAAACACAACCTAACCTGCCGCAACTGCTGTAGCAGCCCACATATGCGAGCAGGACATACAAGAGCACAGTCGAGCGCAGAGGTACACCGAATAGAGTGTACAGCACAGAAGTTAAAACTGCCATAGCATTGCCAAGCGCAACCGAGCCTAACCGACGTAAGCTGTCTCAACGTAACGTGCCGCGGCCACTATTGCCGGCCTCCTCAGAGCCAAACAGAATACATTAGTGCAGAGTAGAACGCAGAAGCCCATCGAATCGCAGTGTACACCAGAGAAGTCAAAGCTACCCAAACCTAAACCAAACGAACTGAAAATAGACAAACACATCCTAACTCAGCCTAACGTGCCGAGACCACTATTACTGGCCCCTCAGATCCAAGCAGAGCCTAATAGAGCACAGTAGAGCGCAGAGGTCCACCGCATA
>NW_016972500.1:0-598 GCF_001483705.2 Eufriesea mexicana
AAACCAATAGAATCGCTGTGCATAGCAGAAGAGTAAATGCTATCCAAAACTAACCCACACAAATGTAACCGATCCAACCCCAGCATAACTCAAAATAAGGCGCCTAGACCGCAATTGCTTGCCTCCCCGGCGCGGAGCAGGACATACTAAACACAGCAGAGCGCTGAATTGCATCGAATAGCAGTATGTAGCAGAAAGGTCAAGCTATCCTCTCCTAATATACAAAATCGTAGCAGAGCCGAACGTAATATAACACAACCTAACGTGCTGCTACCACTAATGCTGGCTTGCCAGAGCCGAGCAGATCATAGTAGTGGAGAACAGTGCTCAGAAGTCAATAGAATCGCAGTGTACAGCAGAAAAGTCGAAGCTATCCGAACATATGCCAAACTAACTTAACGTAACCAAACCTAGCCTAGCCCATCCTAATGAGCCGCGACAACTATTGCTGGAATCCACATATCCGAGCAGATCATACTAGGGGACAGTGGAGCGCAGAAATTCACCGAATTGACGTGTGTAGCACAAATGTCACAGCCACACCATCCTAACATAACCAACCTTCAGATAACCAAACGATATATAGCTCAAACCACCG
>NW_016972501.1:0-611 GCF_001483705.2 Eufriesea mexicana
TAGGTTAGGTTAAGTTAGGTTAGGTTATGTTAGGTCATGTCTGGTCAGGTCAGGTCAGGTCAGTTCTGTCAGTTCATGTCAGGTCGGTGCAGGTCATGACGGTTCAGTTCCTTTCACATAAGGTCAGGTTAGGCCATACCAGGTCGGGTCAGGATGGTCAGGTCGGGTCAGGTCATGACGGTTCAGTTCCTTTCACATATGGTCAGGTTAGGCCATACCAGGTCGGGTCAGGTGAATTCAGGTCTGGTGAAGACATGTCGTCACAGGGCAGGTCAGGTCAGGTCAGGACAGGTCAGGTCACGTCAGGTCAGTTCAGGTCAGGTCAGGCCATTTCAGTTCAGGGCAGGTCAGGTCAGGACAGGCCATGTCCGGTCTGGCCAGCCCAGGACATGCCAGGGAATAACGGGTCAGTTCCTGTCAGGTCATGAGAGGTCAGGCCATTCCATGTCGTGTCGGGTGATGTCGAGTCAGGTCGGGGCATGTCAGGGCAGGCCAGGTCAATTCAGCTATTGTCAAGTCCGGTCAGGTCAGGTCAGGTTAGGTTATGCTATGTTAGGTTAGGTTGGGGTAGATTACAACAGGTTAGGTTAAGTTAGGTGAGTTGATGTTAG
>NW_016972502.1:0-565 GCF_001483705.2 Eufriesea mexicana
GCAAAGCAGGGAGCAGTAGATCACAGTACAGCGCAGGAATCCTCCGAATAGCAGTGTACAGCACAAAAGTCAAGGATACCCTATCCGATCCTGGCCAAACATAACACGACCAAACGTAACCTACCTTAACCTAACGTGCTTAGAACACTGTCGCTGACCTCTGAAGATAGATGCAGAATATAATAGAAGGCAGTAGAGTACGAAAATCCACCCCACTGAAGTGTGAAGCTCATAAGACAGAGCTATTCTCTCATAACTTAACCAAACACAACATAAGCTGGCGTAACCTAACCTAAACTGTCGTTCCACGACCGCTGTTGCTGGCCTCACGAGAGCTAAGCAGATTATAGCAGAGCAATGTAGAACGCAGAAATCCACCGAACAGCAGTGTACAGCGCAAGAGTCGAAGCCATCCTAACCAAGCGTAGCCAAACATAAAACAACCAAACGCAACATAACTCAACCTAACATGCCCAGAGGCCTAAGCCTTGCGTCCACAGACACATTCAGATTGTGATAGCGCACAGAAGAGCGCAGAAGTTCGTAGGATAGCAGTGTGTGGCAC
>NW_016972503.1:0-295 GCF_001483705.2 Eufriesea mexicana
TAGGTCTTTGCACTCCAGTGGGGCGGATTCCTGTGCTTGACTGTGCTCTAGTATATTCTGCTACGCTCTGAAGATGCAAGAAATAGTGTACTCGGCACGTTAGGTTGAGTTCAGCAACGTTCGGTTATGTTACGTTTGGTTAGGTAAGGCTTGAATATGTTGGGATAGGATATCGTTGACCTCAATGCTATACACTGCTATTCGGTGTATTCCTGCGCTCTACATTACTCTACTGCACTCTGCTCGACCCTCGGGAGGCGAGAAATAGTGGTCTCGTCGCGATAGGTTGGATTAG
>NW_016972504.1:0-855 GCF_001483705.2 Eufriesea mexicana
TGCAATTGCTGTAACATGCCAGTAGAATCTTTCCCCCTTATTTATGGAAGAACGATAGTTCACGACTATATTAGCTGAAAATGTAAATTAAATTGAATTTTCCATCCTGATCCTGTTGCAATGCAACGTCTACAGCACGTCAATGGAATCTTTCCTCCATATTCATGCAAGACAGCTAGCTCACCACGATATTAGTCGAAAATGACAATATAATTGAATTTTCCAGCCAGATTCTGGGCCACTGCAATGGCTATAGTACGCCAATAGAAACGTTCCTCCCTACGTATGCAAAGGAGATAGCTCACCACGATATATCTCGAAAATGTCAATAAAATTGAATTTTCCAGGCAGATTCTAATTTTCCAGGCAGATTCTATAGCATTGCAATAGCTGTAGCACGCCAATAGAATCTGTCCTCCTTATTTATGCAATAAAGTTACCTCACCACGATATTAGTCGAAAATGACAATAAAATTGAATTTCCCATTCTGATTCTATAGCATTGCAATGGCTATAGCACGCCAATAGAATCTGTCCTCCTTATTTATGCAATAAAGTTACCTCACCACGATATTAGTCGAAAATGACAATAAAATTGAATTTCCCATTCTGATTCTATAGCATTGCAATGGCTATAGCACGCCAATGGGATCTTTCCTCCTCATTTATGCAAGAAAGCTTGTTCACCAATATATAGGTCAAAAATGTCTATACAATAGAATTTTCCAGCCTGATTCTATAGCTCTGCAATGGCTACTGCTCGCCAATAAAATCTTTCCTCCTTATTTATAAAGGAAAATTAGCTCACCACGATATAAGACGATAAAGTCAATATAATTGAATTTTCCAGGCAGG
>NW_016972505.1:0-654 GCF_001483705.2 Eufriesea mexicana
GCAGTGCAAATCACAAAAGTCAAAGATAAACTAACTTGACCTGACCTAATCTAACCTAATCAACCGTAGGATAACTCAACGTAGCGTGCCGGTACCGCCCATTGCCAAACTGTATCTATTAGAGCACAGTAGGTTGCATGTATCGGCCAGAAAGCAGCGTACATCACATAACTCGTCGCCACCGTTATCCTAACCCGTCCAAACGTAATATAACCAAACGCATCTTAACCTAACCTAACGTGCCGTGACGACTATTGCTGGGTACCCACAGTATAGCAGAACACACTAGAGAACAGCAGAGCGCAGAAGCCTGCAAAGAGCAGCGGACAGCACAAACGTTACGGATTTACTCATCTTACCTGTCCTAGCCTAGCCTAACCAAGCGTAGACTAACTAAACCTAACGAGACGAGACCACTATTCCTGGCCTCCCCAGAGACAAGCAGAGCACATTAGAACAACATGGAGCGCAGAAATCCACCGGATGGCAGTGTAAATCACAATAGTCAATGGTATCCTCTCCTAGCCTATCCAAACGTAACATAGCCAAACGTAACTTAACTCAACGTATCACACCACGACCACTGCTGTTGACCTCCCAAGAGCCGAGCAGACGATACTAGGGCACAATAGAGCTCATAAGTCCACGGAGTAG
>NW_016972505.1:9311-12110 GCF_001483705.2 Eufriesea mexicana
CCTCGACGAAACGGCCTCTTCTTCAGGAGCACGGCCGCCGCCAGCGTGTAGGAGACCGTAGATACGGGCATCCCCCACCGCTTGCAGTTGGAACGGCGGGACACACGCCAGGACCATCGCTGCCTCGCGGGATATCGTAAGGTAACCGCGCACGTCCCTGATCGCCAGACTGCGCGGACTGGCGACCAGGCCGTTCGCCCAGATCGCAGCCCCGTAAGGTGCCACCGAGCGAACGGCTCCCGTGTATAGGCGGCGCACCCTCCCGTCTGTCCCTCGCAGGTTGGGTAGCGGGCGACGCAGCGCCCCCGCCATACCTTCCAGACGTGGTTCCAGCGCTAGCATATGTTCGTAGAACTACCAGCGGCTATCGAGGACGAGACCGAGGTACTTCATCCGGTCCCGTACCTCGACCACGACGTTTCCCACGCGCATCAGGGACTTGGGCGGCTGCCCCTCGTGCCAATAGCAAAACCACATTGCCTCGGTCTTCTCGGGGGGATACACAGCCCCCGCCGCTGGATGCTTTTCGCGACGAGTTCCTCGCCGCTTTCCGCTCGCAGCGTGGCCTCGTCCCAACTCGAACCGGCGGCCATCACCAGCGTGTCGTCCGCGTAACACGACAGCTCAGGACGCGGGTTTGGGGAGTGCGCAACACGGTGCCGCACGCGAGGTCCCAGAGGATCGGCCCGAGTACCGATCCCTGTGGAACCCGGCAGTTTGTAGCCCGCACGACGGTCGTGTATTGTGCGTGATACTCGATCGAGCGCTCCGCCAAGTAGTCGCCGATCACCGCCATCATGTATTGGGGAACCCTGTGGTACAACAGGGCACACCGGATGGCGGCCCCGGGTAGGGTGTTGAAGGCGCTGACGATATCAACACCGACCGGCAGCAAGACCCCGCCCCGGTCAACGGCAGCCTCCGACAGGCTACGAACGCGCTTGATCGAGTCGATCGTCGACCGACCATGCCGGAATCCGTACTGGCTGACGCTGCGATGGGGACCCACGTCGTCTAAATGCTCTTGGAGGCGGGCAACTTGAACGCGCTCGAAGAGCTTGCCTACCTCGTCGAGCAGGCGCATCGGTCTGTATGCCTTCGGAGAGTTCGTCGCCTTCCCTAGTTTTGGGATCAACACGACCCGCGCTCTCCTCCAACCTGCCGTGAAACGACCGGTCCTGAGGCAGCTGTCGAACAGCCGTCTCACACGGTCACCCCACGCTTGCAGAGCCTGTGCAAAGGCTCGGCCTGGGATGCCGTCCTGTCCGGGAGCGGTTCTCCACGCCCCCATCCTAACGACCGCACGGCCCAACAACTCGCGCGAGACCCCCAGCCCCTCGGACCATCCGACAAGTGCCGACCGCACTGCAGCGGGTTGCAACCCCCCCTCCGCCACCACAGGGAAGTCGGCGTCGATCACCCGCCGCAGGAGCTCGGGGTCCATACGCTCGGTCACGCGGGGCGCCAATGCCTATAACTTCCCCATTACTAATCTATAGGGGCGCCCACACGGATCGCTTTCGAGCATCGCGTGGAGCTCGTCCCATTGCCGATATTTGGATCTGCGAATCTCCCTCCGGAGATCGCCCACCGCGGGCCGGTACGCGCGACAGGGGCGCGCGATTTCCTCGGCGGACACCGCGCGTCGTTGACGACGCGCCCGGGTGTACTGGCGCCGGGCGAGCACGCAGAGCTCCCTGAGCTGCTCGATTTCGGCCGACCACCAGTACTCTGCACCCCGCGAAAGTGGCTCCCTCACCCGCGGCATGGCGACGTCGCACGCGCGGGTCGTTACCGCCCTTAGCCACTAACCCCGCCTCGTCCTCTTCGCGCCCGACGGCCCCATCCGCCCAGGCGACGATTTGGACGGCCGCGGCGAAGAGGTCGCTGTCGTGGCGCCCTAGCGCCAATCGTGGCACGGTGGTGTGCTTCCCGCTGGGTGCTTCCAGAACGGTGCGTGGAGTGACGACTTGCATCATTGTGATGTGGACGTGGTCGCTAAGCGTTTCCGCTTCCACCGCCACCCTCCAGCCGGTGACCCGCCGCACAGCTGCCGGCCTTGCGAACAAGTCCACGATGGACATGCCGTTCCACCGGACGCACGTGCTTACGGAAACCCGGTTGAGCAACCGGAGATCCAACCCCGAGGCCCATTATTGCAGGCGCTCTCCCCGAGCGTCTGTTCCCGGGGAACCCCACGCCACGGAGTTGGCATTGAATTCCCTCAGGACCAGAAGTGGACGAGCCATGTGTACACTAAGGAGACCTCCCAGATCCTCCAGGTACCACTCGCACGACGAGAGGCCGCGGTAGGTGGAGACATAGCACCCCACCACGACTGCGTCGTTCCTGGAGACCGCCACGTAACCCTCACCGCTGTGAAGCAGCGTTGGTGCGGGTGTCCACAGTGGTCCCATGGCGATGATCACAATGGAGCCGTCCCGAACCCCGAACCACCCGTCTTGATTGAGGATACGGTACGGGTCTGCGGTAACAGCCAGCCCGACACCCAGCTCAACGAGCGTCTGCAGGAGCATGTCCTGCGACGCCCGAGAGTGGTTTAGGTTGGCCTGGAGAACCGTGGACGGCGTAAAAGTTAGGACGTGTCCACGGCCTCCTCCTAGCCACCCTTCTTTTGGGCCAGCCGCGGGCCCGGTACTCCGCCGGTCGGCGGGCCCTTCGCGGTAGGGTTCGCGGAGCCGTAATTCACGGACGCGGCTTTCCAATAGGCGCTCACGGGCGCCGAGGCGGCGCGGCGTCTGCAGCAGTCTGGTGAACCGCGCATTTTGCCTTTGGCGT
>NW_016972506.1:0-248 GCF_001483705.2 Eufriesea mexicana
GCAATGGCTATTGCGCGCAAATAGAATCCATCCTCCTTATTTATGCAAGAAACAAAGCTCACCACGATATTAGGCGAAAATATTAATAAAATTGAATTTTCAAGCCAGAATCTATAGCATTGCCATGGCTGCAGCACTCCAATAATATCTTTCCTCCTTTTTTACCCATGAAAGTTAGCTTAGCACGATATTAGTCGAAAATGTCAATAAAATTGAATTTTCCAGCCAGATTCTATAGCACTTCAATG
>NW_016972507.1:0-1215 GCF_001483705.2 Eufriesea mexicana
TCTGTCGAATACAGATTGTCTCCGGGTACGCCAGCAATAGTGGCCGCGGTACGCTGCGTTGATTTATGTTACCATCGGGTAGGTTAGGATAGCTTGGCTAAGGTTAGGGTAGCTTCGAATTTTCTGCTATACTCTGCTCTTCCATGGATTTCTACGCTCTGATCTCAACTAATATGTTGTGCATGTCTCTGGGGAGGCCATGATGAGTTGATGTCTCCCGTTAGTTATGTTAGGTTGCGTTTTGCCGCGTTTGGATATGTTGTGCCTTGCTACGGTTGCTTTGACTCGTGTGATGTACACTGCTATTCTGTGGAGTTCTGTAACATGTTCTGCTCGGTTCTATGGAGGCCAGCAATATAGGTCGCGTAATGTTAGGTTGAGTCAAGGCTAAGGTAGGCTGGGTTAGGTTAGGGTTGCTGTGTCCCTTGTGCTACATATTGCTATTGCAAGGATCTCTGCTCTCGAATGTGCTCTTCACATTCTGCGTGTCTCTGTGGTCGCCACCAATAGGGACCGTGGCACGTTATTTGGATTCATGTTACGTTCGGTTAGTTTATGATAAGAAACGTATTGCATGAACAGCTTTTGCTTCTGCGCTATACACCGCTATTCGTTATATTCCTGCTCTCTACATTGCTCTAGTGTGTTCTGCTTGGCTCTGTGGAGGACAGCAACAGTGACCACGGCACGTTAGCATGAGTCATGTTACGTTTGGTTAGGTTAGGTTAGTTTGGGTTAGGTTAGGGTATCCTTGACCTGATTGCTGTAAAATATTGTACAGATTCCAGTATGCGGCTGTCTTCTAATTTTCTCTGATTTGCTTTCTGAAAGACATGAATTGTGGTCGTGGCACGTAAGGTTGTGTTACGTTGCTTTCGGTTACGTAAGGTTAGGATAAGTTTGCTAAGGATAGCTTTGGCTTTTGTGCTGTGACCTGCTGTTCGGCCGGTTTCTACGCTCTACATTGCTGTAGCATTCACCGCTCCTGTCTGGAGTGCCCATCAGCAGTAATCTCGGCACGTTAGGTCGAGACAGGTTACGTTCGTCTATGTTAGGCTTGTTACGAGGGTGTGGGATATTTCGACTTTCCATGTGTACGCTGCTAATCTATGGATTTCTGCTCTCCGCTCTCTTCTAATATCTTCGGATTGACTCTTCGGAGACCAGTAATGGTGGTCGCGGTACATTTGTTTGTATTACGTTATATTTGGTTAG
>NW_016972508.1:0-574 GCF_001483705.2 Eufriesea mexicana
GAAAATGTCAATAAAATTGAATTCTCCAGCCAGATCCAGGAGCAATGCAATGGCAACAGCACGACAATAGAATCGTTCCTCGTTATTTGTTTAAGAAAGTCAGCTCACAACGATATTAGTAGAAAATGTCAATGAAATTGAATATTCCAGCCAGATTCTAAAACATTGCAATGGCTATTGTACGCCAATAGAATCTTTCCTCCTTGTTTATGAAAGAAAGTTAGCTCACGACATTAGTCGAAAATGCCAGTAAATCTGAATTTTCCAGCGAGATCCAATAGGAATGCAATGGCTACAGCACGCCAATGGAATCTTTCCTCCTTATTTATGCAAGAGAGTTGGCTCACCACGATATATGTCGAAATTGTCAATAAAGTTGAATTTCCCAGGCTGAATCTATAGCACCGCAATGGATGTAGCACGCCAATAGAATCTTTCCTCCTTATTTACCCTAAATATGGAAGAAGGTCAGCTCACCACGGTATTAGACGAAAATGCCAATAAAATTGAGTTTTCCAGGCTGTTTCTATAGCATTGCAATGGCTATAGCACGCCAATAGAATCTGTCCTCCTT
>NW_016972509.1:0-540 GCF_001483705.2 Eufriesea mexicana
GACAAGCAGAGTGAACTAGAGCACAGTAGTGCACAAAAATCCACCACCTTGCAGTGAATAGCACGAAAGTCAAAGATATCCAAATATTACCTGACCCAATCCAACCGAACCAGTGGTAGTACGTCTCAACATGAACTGCCGAGACCGCTATTGCTGCCCTAACCAGAGCCTAGCAGAACATACTAGATCACACTGCCGTGCACATACCCACCAGATTGCAGAGTATAGCGCAAAAGTCAGTTCTACCCTATCCTAATATATCCCATCCTATAATTACCAAACGTAACATAACTTAACCTAACGTACGGCGACCACTATTTCTGGCCTCCCCAGAGTCGAGCAGGATATATTAGAGTACGGCAGAGCGCAGACATCCATAGCATAACGGGGTACAGCAGGAGAGAGAGAGTCAAAACCACCGTAACATAACCCAACTCAACCTAACCAGAACAAACGTAACCTAACCTAACTAACGTCAGACGAGCACACTTCATGGCCTCCCCATAGACATTGGCAACATATTAGATGAGATCATTGCGC
>NW_016972510.1:0-644 GCF_001483705.2 Eufriesea mexicana
CTATAGAATCTTGATGGAAAATTCAATTTCATTGACATTTTCGACTAATATCGTGGTGAGCTATCTTTCTTGAATAAGTGAGGAGGGAAGATTCTATTGGCATGCTTTTGCCATCGCAATGCTACATAATCTGGATGGAAAGTTCAAATTTCTTGTCATTTTCAACTAATATCGTGGTGAGCTACCTTTCTTGCGTAAGTAAGGCGGAAAGATTCTATTGGCGTGCTATTGGCATTGCAATGCCGAAGAATCGGGCTGGAAAAATCAATTTTATTGACATTTTCGACTAATATCTTGGTGAGATAACTTTCCTGAATAAACACGGAAGAAAGATTCTATTGGCGTGCTATTGGCATTGCAATGCCGAAGAATCGGGCTGGAAAAATCAATTTTATTGACATTTTCGACTAATATCTTGGTGAGATAACTTTCCTGAATAAACACGGAAGAAAGATTCTATTGGCATGCAATAACCATTGCAATGCTAAAGAATCTTGCTGGAAAATTTAATTTTACTAACATTTTCGACTTATACCGTGGTGAGCTAGCTTCCTTGAATAAGTGTGGAGGAAAGATCCATATGGCGCGCTATAACCATCGCAATGATATGGAATGTGCCTGGCAGTTTCGATTTTATCGACATT
>NW_016972511.1:0-430 GCF_001483705.2 Eufriesea mexicana
GTAGGCGAGCAAGCGTGGTCCTGGCACTTCAGGTTGAGTTATTTTACGTTTGGTTATGCTAGGTTAGGTTAAGTTTGGTTAGGATGATCACGACTTTAGTGCTCTACACCGTTTTTCGATGGAGTTCTCTGATCTACTGTGCTCTAATGCATTCTGCGTTGCTCTGTGGATGGCAGGAGTAGTGGTCGACGCGGGTCGTGTTTTGTTAGTCAGCGTTCGGTTAGGTTAAGCTGGGTCAAGTTATGTAAGGATATCTCCGACTTTTGTCCTATTCACTGCAATGCGGAGGATTTCTGCTCACTACTGTGCTCTAATATACTCTGCTTGTCTCTGTGGAGCTCAGCAATAGAGGTCTCGTCATGTTGGTTTGGGTTAGGTAAGTTTGGATATGTTACATTTGGCTAGGTTTGGAGAGGCTACTATGATATTT
>NW_016972512.1:0-312 GCF_001483705.2 Eufriesea mexicana
AGCTAATTTTCTTGCATAAATAAGGAGCAAAGATTCTGTTGGCATGTTATAGGCATTGCAATGTTATAGAACCTTCCTGGAAAATTCAGTTTTATAGTCATTTTCTACTGATATCGTGGTGAGATAACTTGCTTCAAAATATAACGAGGGATGATGCGATTGGCGTGCTATAGCCATTTCAATGCTAGAGAATCTGTCTGGAAAGTTCAATTTCGTTGACATTGTCGACTTATATGGTGGTGAGCTAACTTTCTTGCATAAATAAGAAGGAAAGATTCTGTTGGCATGTTATAGGCATTGCAATGGTATAGA
>NW_016972513.1:0-896 GCF_001483705.2 Eufriesea mexicana
ATATCGTGCCCAGAACAACATTGCTCGGCTTCCCTGTACCAAGCCTACCGCACTAGAGCTCTGCAGAGCGCTGAAATTCGCCGAAGAGCAGTGTATAGCGGAAAAGTCAAAGCTACCACTTCCTATCCCCGCCGATCGTAACATGGCCGAACGTAAACGAACATAGTATAACGTGCTGCGACCACGATTCATGTCGTACCCAGAGACAAGCAGAACATACTAGAGCGGGGTAGAACGCAGAAGACCACCGAAGAGAAGTTTAAACCACGAAAGTCATGGAAATCCGAACCCAACCCATAGTAGTATATCCTAACCAAACGTAGCCCAACTCAACCTAACGAGCTGAGACAACTGTTACTGGCCTCCCATGAGGCGAGCAGAGCATAGTAGAGCAATGCAGTGCGTGGAATTCCACCGAATAGAAGTCCATAGCACAAAAGTAGCCTCTATCCTATAATAACACATCTGAACGTAATACAGACAAACGTAACCTAACCGAAACTAACGTACCAAGAACACTGTTGCTGGCCTCCCTAGAGTCGAGCAGAGTATAGCAGAGCAATGAACAGCGCAGATATCCACCAAATGGCAGTGTAAAGCACACAAGTCATCTCTATCCTGTCCTAACCGATTCAAACGTAATACAGACAAACGTAACCAAACTTAACCCGACGAGCCGAGACCAATATTTTTGGCCTCCATAAAGGCAAGGAGAATATACTAGAGCACATTATAGCGCAGAAGGCCTCTATATAGCACTGTGTAATACAAAGGTCTAAGACAATCTAAGACACTGTATCCTAACCAGACCTATTCTAACATAACCAAACGTTTACTAACTATTCCAAACGAGCCGAGTCCACTACTTGAGGCATCGCCATGTGCAACAGTGTATA
>NW_016972514.1:0-751 GCF_001483705.2 Eufriesea mexicana
TGTATGTATGGATGGATGAGTGTATGGGTGGATGGAATTATGGATGTATGGGTGTGTGGATGTGTGGATGTGTGGATGGACGCATGTATGGGTGGGCGGTTGTGTGAATGTGTGGATGTATGTATGTATGGATATTTGAATGTATGGATCTATTTGAGTTATGTGTGTATGGATTTATTGATGTACGCATGTATGGATTTACGGATGCATGGATATATGGATATGTGTGTGGATGAATGTTTGGGTGGATGGACGGAAGAACGGATGTATGTACGGATGTATGAATGTACGGATGTATGCATGGATGTATGCATGGATGTACGTAAGAATGTATGTATGTGTGTATGTATTGACGAATGTATGCGTGTATATATGTATCTGTGTGCTGACGTTTGTATGGATGCATGGATGGGTGGGCGGATGGATGCATGGATGAATGGATGTATGGATGTATGCATGTATGGATTTATGCATGTATGGATGTATGTACGGATATATGTTTGGATACATCTATGGACGTATAGATGGGTGTGTGAATGGGTGCTAGTATGGATGGATGGATGTATGGTACGATGCATGAGTGGATGGGTGGATGTATGGATGGATGTATGTATGGTAAGTTGGATGTATGGATGGATGTATGTAAGGATGAATGGTTGTGTGGATGGATGGATGTATTGATGGATTTGGGTATGGATGGACGGATGTACGTATGTATGAATGTATGGATGTATATATGTACGGATGTATG
>NW_016972515.1:0-700 GCF_001483705.2 Eufriesea mexicana
CACAGTGGAGGCGGGAAGCAGTGGTCGCGACACTAGATGTTGAGTTATGCTACGTTTGGTTGTATTAGGCAAGGTCAGATTACGTTAGCGTCACGTCGACTTTTGCGCTCTTCACTTCAATGCGGTGGACCTCTGCCCACTGCTGTCCTCTGGTACATTCTGCTTGACCCTGTGCAGGCCAGCAATGGTGGTATCGTCATGCAAGGTTAAGCTGGGTTATTTTGGATACGTTAGGTTAGGCTAGGTTTTGTCAGGGTATCTTTGATTTTCGTGCTGTACACAGTTATTCTGTTCATTCCTGCACTCCACTGTGCTCTACTCTGATCTGCTAGACGCTGGGGAGGCCAGCAATAGTGGCCGAGGGACGTTACGTTGAGTTTGGTTTCGATATGTTAGGTTATATTAGTTTGGGTCAGGTTTGGATATCCTTGACTTTTCTGCTGTACGCCGCGTACGATAGCGTAGCATAAACTTTTGTGCTATACACTGCTGTTCGCAACTCAATGTTCTGCTACTCTTTGCACGCCCCTGCGAAGCAATAAATTGCGTTCGTGGCACTACAGGTTGGGTAGGTTAGGTTAGGTTGCTTTACGTTTGGTGAGGATGGCTTTCCCCTTACGGTTATACACTGATATTAGGTGGATTTCTGCGCTCTACTGTGCTCTAATATGTTCTATATGGCGCTTGGGAGGCCAGCAAT
>NW_016972516.1:0-668 GCF_001483705.2 Eufriesea mexicana
GGATCTGGCTGGAAAGTTCAATTTTATTGTCATTCTCGACTAATATCGTGGTGAGTTAACTTCCTTGCATAAGTAGGGAGGAAGGATCCTTTTGGCGTACTATAGCCATTACAATGATCTAGAATGTGCCTGGCAGATTCAATTATATTTACATTTTCAACTAATATCGTGGATAGCTATCTTTCTTACATAAATACGAAGGAAAGATCCTATATGCGTGCTATAGGCATTGCAATGCTATAGAATCTGGTTGGAAAGTTCAATTTTATTGACATTTTCAACTAATATCGTGGTGAGCTAACTTTCTTGCATAAACATGGAGGAAAGTTAATATTGGCAAGCTATAACCATTGCAATGCTAATGAATCTGGCCGGAAAATTCAATTTTATTCACATTTTCGAATAATATATTAGTGCGCTACCTTTCTTGCATAAATAAGGAGGAAAGATTCTTTTGGCGAGCTATAACCATTGCAATGATATGAAATGTGCCTGGCAGTTTCGATTTTATAGACATTTTCAACTAATATCGTGGTGAGCTATCTCTCTTGCGTAAATAAGGCGGAAAGATTCTATTGGCAAGCTATAACCATTGCAATGCTAATGAATCTGGCCGGAAAATTCAATTTTATTCACATTTTCGAATAATATATTAGTGCGCTACCTTT
>NW_016972517.1:0-645 GCF_001483705.2 Eufriesea mexicana
TACGCCGACAGCGATAAGTGGACGAATACTTATGCGACCGACTGTACATGTACCCGCTGTTGCCGTCCTAGGGCTGCACATGTCCCAAGTTAACCACTTGCGCTATAAAGACGTGTCACGCACGTCGAGATGCTTTTGTTCCAAAGCCGCCAGCGACGTGTATGCCACGTTGATAGGCATTTGTCGCAGAAACAAAAACGTGTCCGTCACGTGGCTAACAGTTAGCTCGCAAACGCGGTGTGGCGTCAATGTAACGCCTTATCGCATGTTATATTGTAGAACTTTCGGCAACCGAAAGTTAAATCGTAGCGCAAGTGGTTAAATGATGGACTGTTTTATGTCCTTATTGCCAGCATTGATATGAACGAAAATCGCGTTTAAGCAAAAATGAGCGCTGGTAGTTTTGAATGACTGTCGCTGGGCCCCACGGTGTACAGTTTACTCAAAACCACTCCGTCCGCAAAGGGTTAAGGACTCGAGCGCGAGCATGGAACGTCGGCGGGGCGCAATGGCGTTCCGGGCAGCCGCGCGTTTTCGAAACAAATTACGCCGCCGGCGGAGGAGGCTATCGTCCGAAGTACAAAGCCCCGATGCCGGTTTTTGCGGTTATTATTTGCCTGGAAGAATTCAAAAAATGAACCGCAG
>NW_016972518.1:0-344 GCF_001483705.2 Eufriesea mexicana
GCGCAGATGTCCATAGAATAGCTGTATGCAGCACAAAAGTCAAAGCTGCCCAAACCTAACACATGGTCGCATATCTTACCCGTACGTAATCTGGATCAAAGTAACGGGCCTCGACCACGATTGCTGACCTTCCAAGAGCAAAGCACAGATTATCTGTGGAGTGTGAAGCGCAGAAATCCATCGTACATCAGTGTATAGCACGAAAGTCGAAGCTATCACAACCAAACGTAGCCTAACCCAACTTGAACAAACATAACCTAACAGAACGTATCGTGCCACGAGCACTATGATTGCATAGCCGGATTGGAGATCGGTACAGTAGAGCAATGTAGATCGCAGAAAGC
>NW_016972518.1:4976-5994 GCF_001483705.2 Eufriesea mexicana
GGTCGCATAACTTACCCGTACGTAATCTAGCTCAAAGTAACGGGCCTCGACCACGATTGCTGACCTTCCAAGAGCAAAGCACAGATTATCTGTGGAGTGTGAAGCGCAGAAATCCATCGTACATCAGTGTATAGCACGAAAGTCGAAGCTATCACAACCAAACGTAGCCTAACCCAACTTGAACAAACATAACCTAACAGAACGTATCGTGCCACGAGCACTATGATTGCATAGCCGGATTGGAGATCGGTACAGTAGAGCAATGTAGATCGCAGAAAGCCTCGGAATAGCAGCGCATAGCACAATAGACAAAGCCATACCTACTACACCTAACCAAACCTAACCGAACCAAACGTGACATGACTGAACATAACTTGCCGAAACCTCCGTTGCTGGCATCCACGCACCCAAGAAGATCATATTAGAGCACAGTAGGGCGCAGAAGTCCGCCGAATGGCAGTGTACACAAAGTCAGAGCAACGTTGTCCTATGCTAATCAAGCGTAACGTAACCAAACCTAACCTGCCTCAACATGACGTGCCGAGACCATTATTGCTGGCCTCCACAGAGCCTAGAAGAACATTCTAGGGCACAGTAAAGTGCAGAAGCCCACCGAATAGCACTATATAGTACAAAAGTCAAAGCTACACTGTCCTAACCTAACCGAACGTAACGTAACCCTGCGTAATCCAACTCTACCTAACGTACCGAGAGCACCATCGCTGGCCTCCCCAGAGCAAAGTCGAACATACAAGATCACACTAGAGCGCCGAAGTCCACCGAATGGCAGTGTATAGAACAAGAGACAAAGCTAACCGGAACAAACTTAAACTAACCTAGGCAAACCGAACGTAACCAGACTAAACGTTGCTTGCCCCGACCACTATTCCTCGCGTCCCCAGCGACAAGCAGAATGTGATAGAGCGAAGTAGGGCGCAGAAGTCCATACAGTATCAGTGTGAATCACAAGAGCCAAAGCTATATTAACCTAATCCATCGTAACCTATCATAACCAAAC
>NW_016972519.1:0-283 GCF_001483705.2 Eufriesea mexicana
CAAAACTCAAAGCCATTCTAACCAAACCTACCCAAACCTAACATAAGCGAACGTAACATAACCTAAGGTAACGTGCCGGGAACAGTATACCTTGCGTCCACAGAGACAAGCAGGTTGCAATAGCGAACAGAAGTGCGCAGAAGTCCTTAGACTTGCAGTGCGCAGCACAAAAGTCAAAGAAACCCTAACCTGACACAACGCACCCTAACATAGCCGAACATAGTCTGACTAAATCTAACGTGCCGCGACAACTATTGCTGGCCACCCGAGAGCCGAGCAGAAC
>NW_016972520.1:0-700 GCF_001483705.2 Eufriesea mexicana
CCATACGTCCATCCATCCATACATCCATAAATCCATTCATCCACCAATCCATAAATACATCTAATCATAGATCCATCCATCCATACATTCATACATGCATACATCCGTCCATCCGCACACCCATCCGTCCATACGACCACCCTTCGATACATTCATCCATTCATTCATCCTCCCATCCATACATCCATCGATCCATACATCTATCCATCCATACATCCATCCACCAATCCATTCATTCATCCATACATACATACATACATCAATACATCCATACATCCATCCATACATCCATACACACGTACATCCAAAAATTCGTACATCCATACGTCCATACATCCATACATCCTTTCATCCATACATGCATACATCCATACATTCTTACATCCATACATCCATACATACATACATCCATCCATACATCCATACACACATCAATACATCCATCCATCCATCCATCCATTCATATATCCATACAAACGTACATCCGTAAATTCGTACATACATACGTCCATACATCCATTCATCCATACATCCATACATGCATACATCCATACATTCATACAACCATACATTCCTAGATACATACATCCATACACGCATACTTCCATACTTCCGTACATCCTTACATCCATTCATCCATACATCCATCCATTCATACGTCCAAACATTCATGCATCCATACATCCAAAAATCAATCCAT
>NW_016972520.1:733-1009 GCF_001483705.2 Eufriesea mexicana
CATCCATACATATATACATGCATCCATCCATACATCCATACATCCATCCATACATACATCCATTCCTTAATCCATCCATACATCCATTCTTCCGTACTTCCGACCATCCATCCGTACATACGTCCATACGTCCATCAATCCATACGTCCATCCGTCAATACACACGTCCTTCCATACATCTATCCACCCATACAACCACCCATTCATACATCTATCAATCCATACATCTATCCATCCACACATCCATCCATGCATACATTCACACATCCACACATC
>NW_016972521.1:0-588 GCF_001483705.2 Eufriesea mexicana
CAGTGAACAAATCAATCCAATGGCAACAGTGCTTTAATCATGGCGCTAATGAGTACAGTTTTGTAGATTGTTAGTGTCTCGAGCGATAGTGGATCTGCCTTCCGTAACCCTAGAATTGCTCTCGAAATTAAATCATCCGTGGACAAACTATCTAATCGACTACAGTGCTCAACTAATGGCTACACTCAGTAATATACTGATATGTGTCAATGCCTCCTGCGGCAATTGCTATATTCATTGATAATTCTACAGTTACTGAAGTAAGTGGATGATCAGTGAGCAGACTATTTCAATGGATATAGTATCCTGTAGGTGGCTAAACCCAGTAAAACCTTGTCGTCTTTCAATTCCACTAACGATGTTTTATCTGTTCATTGTACATTCCGTATTAGTACATTCTAGAATTGCTATAGAGCTTAAATCATAAGCGGACGAATCGATCCAGCGGTTACAATACCGTGATGATATCAGTAGCCGAGATACCTTGCTGTCCTTTGTATGCATATCGAGTGACTCTGAATCTGTCTCTTGTCATTCTATGATTGCTATATAAGTTAAATCTTCATCGTGCAGATTAATACAACGGCT